>NW_027488399.1:0-2500 GCF_051014445.1 Colletes latitarsis
AGGCTGTTTTTCGTCAATAACTCGAAAACGAGCACGGTAACGCTCGTTTTCGCCCGTACGATACTTGTACCGTTTACCGTTGGCTACCTGGCAGATGGTTTGTTTTTTTTTTATCTCGAATTTTGAGAGCTTTTTTAACTTTTTTCTCAAAAACGAGCACGTGAACGCCAATTTTGGTCTATACGATTCTTATGCAGTTTTAGATTCTCTACACGGTCCACTGATCGTTTTATTTTTTTGTCGAGTTTTGAGAATTTTTTTTTTTTTTCTCGAAACTAGCTCGACGACCTGCACTTTTGACGACGCCATCGTGTTCCCGGATTTTTTCCTGCAAGATAGCGTGTCTATTTTTTGTCCTACGACGATTTTTGACGCCGGAGCGGTGTTTCGGAGCAGAGCGGACTTAGAAACTTTCGCGCGTCGACCGCCGGAGCGATCGCTCCAGGCTGTTTTTCGTCAATAACTCGAAAACGAGCACGGTAACGCTCATTTTCGCCCGTACGATACTTGTACCGTTTACCGTTGGCTACCTGGTAGACGGTTTTTTTTTTTTATCTCGAAGTTTGAGAGCTTTTTTAATTTTTTCCACAAAAACGAGCACGTGAACGCCAATTTTCGTCTATACGATTCTTATGCAGTTTTATATTGTCTACACGGTCCACTGATCGTTTTATTTTTTTGTCGAATTTTGAGAATTTTTTTTTTTTTTCTCGAAAACGAGCTCGACGACCTGCACTTTTGACGACGCCATCGTGTTCCCCGGATTTTTTCCTGCAAGATAGCGTGTCTATTTTTTGTCCTACGACGATTTTTGACGCCGGAGCGGTGGTTCGGAGCAGAGCGGACTTAGAAACTTTAGCGCGTCGACCGCCGGAGCGATCGCTCCAGGCTGTTTTTCGTCAATAACTCGAAAACGAGCACGGTAACGCTCATTTTCGCCCGTACGATACTTGTACCGTTTACCGTTGGCTACCTGGTAGATGGTTCTTTTTTTTTTTATCTCGAAGTTTGAGAGCTTTTTTAATTTTTTCCACAAAAACGAGCACGTGAACGCCAATTTTCGTCTATACGATTCTTATGCAGTTTTATATTCTCTACACGGTCCACTGTTCGTTTTATTTTTTTGTCGAATTTTGAGAATTTTTTTTTTTTTTTCGAAAACGAGCTCGACGACCTGCACTTTTGACGACGCCATCGTGTTCCCCGGATTTTTTCCTGCAAGATAGGGTGGCGATTTTTTGTCCTACGACGATTTTTGACGCCGGAGCGATGATTCGGAGCAGAGCGGACTTAGAAACTTTCGCGCGTCGACCGCCGGACCGATCGCTCCAGGCTGTTTTCGTCAATAACTCGAAAACGAGCACGGTAACGCTCGTTTTCGCCCGTACGATACTTGTACCGTTTACCGTTGGCTACCTGGCAGATGGTTTGTTTTTTTTTTATCTCGAATTTTGAGAGCTTTTTTAACTTTTTTTCTCAAAAACGAGCACGTGAACGCCAATTTTGGTCTATACGATTCTTATGCAGTTTTAGATTCTCTACACGGTCCACTGATCGTTTTATTTTTTTGTCGAGTTTTGAGAATTTTTTTTTTTTTTTCTCGAAAACTAGCTCGACGACCTGCACTTTTGACGACGCCATCGTGTTCCCGGATTTTTTCCTGCAAGATAGCGTGTCTATTTTTTGTCCTACGACGATTTTTGACGCCGGAGCGGTGTTTCGGAGCAGAGCGGACTTAGAAACTTTCGCGCGTCGACCGCCGGAGCGATCGCTCCAGGCTGTTTTTTCGTCAATAACTCGAAAACGAGCACGGTAACGCTCATTTTCGCCCGTACGATACTTGTACCGTTTACCGTTGGCTACCTGGTAGATGGTTTTTTTTTTTTTTATCTCGAAGTTTGAGAGCTTTTTTAATTTTTTCCACAAAAACGAGCACGTGAACGCCAATTTTCGTCTATACGATTCTTATGCAGTTTTATATTCTCTACACGGTCCACTGATCGTTTTATTTTTTTGTCGAATTTTGAGAATTTTTTTTTTTTTTTCTCGAAAACGAGCTCGACGACCTGCACTTTGACGACGCCATCGTGTTCCCCGGATTTTTTCCTGCAAGATAGCGTGTCGAATTTTTGTCCTAGCTCAATTATTAAGGAAGTTACGGTTTCTTGATTTTTCGGTATGTTCGAACTGGTCTTTTAGGCGGGCGCTCGGTCGCGCGGTGCTTTCGCATCGACCGACGTACCGATCGGCGGCGACGGTTTTTCGTCTATATCTCGAAAACTAGTACGCTAACACATATTTTGACCTATATGATATTTGTTCAGTGTAATTTTTTCTATCTGGTAGGCTGGTTTTTTTTTTTTTATCTCGAATTTTTTGAACGTTTTTTGTTTTTTTCTCGAAAACTAGCGCGACGACCGATATTTTTAACTACGGTTTTGAATTCGTCTAATTTTTGCCTACAAGATAGCGTGTCGAGTTTTTGTTCTGCGACGATTTT
>NW_027488399.1:7500-10000 GCF_051014445.1 Colletes latitarsis
ACTAACGACGACCAGCCGAGACGGCTGTAGTTTATCGCATCGATTTCATCGAGCAACCGGTGGACGCTGCCGCGTTCGTTCGTAAATGAATAATATACATACTCATGGCTAACTTGAGGCGAATAATCGCAAACGACGACGCGTCGATTTTGCGGCCATCGTTGCTCGCGCGACTAACGACGACCAGCCGAAACGGCTGTAGTTTATCGCATCGATTTCATCGAGCAACCGATGGACGCTGCCGCGTTCGTTCGTAAATGAATAATATACATACTCATGGCTAACTTGAGGCGAATAATCGCAAACGACGACGCGTCGATTTTGCGGCCATCGTTGCTCGCGCGACTAACGACGACCAGCCGAAACGGCTGTAGTTATCGCATCGATTTCATCGAGCAACCGATGGACGCTGCCGCGTTCGTTCGTAAATGAATAATATACATACTCATGGCTAACTTGAGGCGAATAATCGCAAACGACGACGCGTCGATTTTGCGGCCATCGTTGCTCGCGCGACTAACGACGACCAGCCGAAACGGCTGTAGTTTATCGCATCGATTTCATCGAGCAACCGATGACGCTGCCGCGTTCGTTCGTAAATGAATAATATACATACTCATGGCTAACTTGAGGCGAATAATCGCAAACGACGACGCGTCGATTTTGCGGCCATCGTTGCTCGCGCGACTAACGACGACCAGCCGAAACGGCTGTAGTTTATCGCATCGATTTCATCGAGCAACCGATGGACGCTGCCGCGTTCGTTCGTAAATGAATGTTATACATACTCATGGCTAACTTGAGGCGAATAATCGCAAACGACGACGCGTCGATTTTGCGGCCATCGTTGCTCGCGCGACTAACGACGACCAGCCGAGACGGCTGTAGTTTATCGCATCGATTTCATCGAGCAACCGATGGACGCTGCCGCGTTCGTTCGTAAATGAATAATATACATACTCATGGCTAACGTGAGGCGAATAATCGCAAACGACGACGCGTCGATTGTGCGGCCATCCGTTGCTCGCGCGACTAACGACGACCAGCCGAGAAGGCTGTAGTTTATCGCATCGATTTCATCGAGCAACCGATGGGCGCTGCCGCGTGCGTTCGCCCGATTGCGCGTGAAGTTACTGTTCGGAACCAAGAATATACGGGTGTATTATACCCGTTTGGTCGCAGCCACGCGCAAAGGCTTTTGAATGTACTGTACGCCCGGCCGTCGAACGATGGTTTTCCGTCATTCAGGAAACAAAAAGAAACTTTTGTCGTCGATATGGCGCGTTCAATCCTCCGTCGATACGCTGGTCGGAGGTGCGAACATCGAATATTTTTAAAGCAAAGAACAAGGAGCATTTTTAAATACAAAGAGAAAAATTGTAAATTGTATATGATTACCCTGAACGGTGGATCACTTGGCTCGTGGGTCGATGAAGAACGCAGCTAATTGCGCGTCAACGTGTGAACTGCAGGACACATGAACATCGACATTTCGAACGCACATTGCGGTCCACGGATAAAATTCCTGGACCACGCCTGGCTGAGGGTCGTTCACTTGTCCTAAAACTGCTTGCGTTGTTCTCAGATTCCCTAACCCCGCCGTCGTTTACCTCTCCTTTCGGGGAGATGGCGAAGAACGTTTCGGAGCCGGGTCGATGAAGAGAAAGGTATCAACGTACGAGCGAGAATTTGGGTATTTCGTTGGCGTTTGTCGCTGGACGTACGAAAAAGAATAAATATTATATATTATTGGCAAGTTTGCGCACCCCTTGCGTGGTGAGGCAGAGATCAGTCTGGACTCGCGCGAGTGTTTTACGGCGTCGTGCGTCGTGTTGTCTGGAGTATCATCACGACCGCCCGTTAAAGCACCGCTCCTACGATTTCTGACTTTGACGGCACTAAAAACCACCGTGGGGCGCAAATCGCGTTTCGTACAAATCTAATGATTACCGGCGCTCCCGACGTTGCCCGAAGTTAATAATTTATGCAAAGGAAAGAGAAAATAAAGCGTATACTAGTTTTTGGAGCATAACAAAAAGGACACTGGAAAGAAATTTGACCAAACACTGATAATTATGATATGTAATATATGCCCTACCACGTGAAATTTGTGGTATCCGTCGGTCGTCGTCTTCCTCTCTGTTCGTTCGTACAGCCCCAGGGAAAAATGATAATTTATCAAACGAATCGGACGATCATCCTCTATGGAGAGGCTCGAACGAACACGACGAGAAGCGCGATACGAACGGAACCCAAAGAAGGGATATACTCTGAGAAGTTGGTCGCCCCATGTCTCTCTTTGTTACGAATATGTATATCGATTGCGAGACCGCGCGTTTAGCCGGTCGTCCAGTCCACGAATGCTTTTCTTTCGAACTTACGGTGGACTTTGGTAGACTATCAAAGAATCAACGAAAATCGGATCGGGTAGTTCTATCATAGACACACACCGTGGTTCTTCTTTAATTTGAAAAGCGACGGAAGGACGTTAAAAGTAATC
>NW_027488399.1:17500-30000 GCF_051014445.1 Colletes latitarsis
CCCAGAAATAACCCAGACCTAACCCAGACCTAACCCAGTCCTAACCCAGTACTAACCCAGTCCTAACCCAGACCTAACCCAGACCTAACCCAGACCTAACCCAGACCTAACCCAGACCTAACCCAGACCTAACCCAGAAATAACCCAGACCTAACCCAGACCTAACCCAGTCCTAACCCAGAAATACCCCAGACCTGACCCAGACCTAACCCAGACCTAACCCAGCCCTAACCCAGACCTAACCCAGACCTAACCCAGACCTAACCCAGAAATAACCCAGACCTAACCCAGACCTAACCCAGTCCTAACCCAGTACTAACCCAGTCCTAACCCAGACCTAATCCAGTCCTAACCCAGACCTAACCCAGACCTAACCCAGACCTAACCCAGACCTAACCCAGAAATAACCCAGACCTAACCCAGACCTAACCCAGTCCTAACCCAGTCCTAACCCAGTCCTAACCCAGTCTTAAACCAGTCCTAACTCAGACCTAACCGAGACGTAACCCAGACCTTATCCAATTCAGTCCTAACACAGTCCATATTCAATTCATTTTTTTTTTTTTTTTTTGTTTTTTTTTTTTTATTTCTGTTTTAGATACCGAAGGAGATCCTTGGATAGGCACCCATGCCTCAGAAGAATATATGGGTAGTTTGAGAATCTGACTCACCATACCCCACAAGTGTCTCATCCGTCTTTACTCATTCAGACACCACTCATGCCAACAAGCATCCCGGGACGCAGGCGAAACTGCTCTCCGCATTACTTCACCTAACCAATTCTAAACTAGCCCTAACGCAGTTCCAATACAGTCATTACAAAATGGGCTAGGTCTGGGCCAGTGTTGCGGGGGTTTGGGCGCGCAGACCCCAGTCAGCAAAACGAATTCAATATGATGCTGTTCAATTTATATGATACCGCTATTACAAAGGGGGTTAGGTCTGGGCTAGTGTAGCGGGGGACTGGGGGGCGCAGACCCCTGTCAGCAAAACGAATTCAATATGATGCTGCTCAATTTAATTTGATACCGCTATTACAAAATGGGTTAGGTCTGGGCTGGTGTAGCGGGGGTTTGGGGGGCGCAGACCCCAGTCAGCAAAACGAATTCAATATGATGCTGTTCAATTTAATTTGATACCGCTATTACAAAATGGGTTAGGTCTGGGCTAGTGTAGCGGGGGTTTGGGGGGCGCAGACCCCTGTCAGCAAAACGAATTTAGTACGATGCTGTTCAATTTAATTTGATACCGCTATTACAAAATGGGTTAGGTCTGGGCTAGTGTAGCGGGGGTTTGGGGGGCGCAGCCCCCCATTCAGCAAAACGAATTATGTACGATGCTGTTCAATTTAATATGATACCACTATTACAAAGTGGGTTAGGTCTGGGCTAGTGTAGCGGGGGTCTGGGGGGCGCAGACCCCTGTCAGCAAAACGAATTCAATATGATGCTGTTCAATTTAATTTGATACAGCTATTACAAAATGGGTTAGGTCTGGGCTAGTGTAGCGGGGGTTTGGGGGCGCAGCCCCCATTCAGCAAAACGAATTATGTACGATGCTGTTCAATTTAATATGATACCACTATTACAAAGTGGGTTAGGTCTGGGCTAGTGTAGCGGGGGTCTGGGGGGCGCAGACCCCAGTCAGCAAAACGAATTCAATATGATGCTGTTCAATTTAATTTGATACCGCTATTACAAAATGGGTTAGGTCTGGGCTAGTGTAGCGGGGGTTTGGGGGGCGCAGCCCCCCATTCAGCAAAACGAATTTAGTACGATGCTGTTCAATTTAATATGATACCGCTATTACAAAGTGGGTTAGGTCCGGGCTAGTGTTGCGGGGGTCTGGGGCGCGCAGACCCCAGTCAGCAAAACGAATTCAACATGATGCTGTTCAATTTAATATGATACCGCTATTACAAAGGGGGTTAGGTCTGGGCTAGTGTAGCGGGGGTCTGGGGGGCGCAGACCCCTGTCAGCAAAACGAATTTAGTACGATGCTGTTCAATTTAATTTGATACCGCTATTACAAAATGGGTTAGGTCTGGGCTAGTGTAGCGGGGGTTTGGGGGGCGCAGCCCCCATTCAGCAAAACGAATTAAGTACGATGCTGTTCAATTTAATATGATACCACTATTACAAAGTGGGTTAGGTCTGGGCTATTGTAGCGGGGGTCTGGGGGGCGCAGACCCCAGTCGGCAAAACGAATTCAATATGATGCTGTTCAATTTAGTTTGATACCGCTATTACAAAATGGGTTAGGTCTGGGCTAGTGTAGCGGGGGTTTGGGGGGCGCAGCCCCCCATTCAGCAAAACGAATTTAGTACGATGCTGTTCAATTTAATGTGATACCGCTATTACAAAGTGGGTTAGGTCCGGGCTAGTGTTGCGGGGGTCTGGGGCGCGCAGACCCCAGTCAGCAAAACGAATTCAATATGATGCTGTTCAATTTAATATGATACCGCTATTACAAAGGGGGTTAGGTCTGGGCTAGTGTAGCGGGGGTCTGGGGGGCGCAGACCCCTGTCAGCAAAACGAATTTAGTACGATGCTGTTCAATTTAATTTGATACCGCTATTACAAAATGGGTTAGGTCTGGGCTAGTGTAGCGGGGGTTTGGGGGGCGCAGCCCCCCATTCAGCAAAACGAATTAAGTACGATGCTGTTCAATTTAATATGATACCACTATTACAAAGTGGGTTAGGTCTGGGCTATTGTAGCGGGGGTCTGGGGGGCGCAGACCCCAGTCAGCAAAACGAATTCAATATGATGCTGTTCAATTTAATTTGATACCGCTATTACAAAATGGGTTAGGTCTGGGCTAGTGTAGCGGGGGTTTGGGGGGCGCAGCCCCCCATTCAGCAAAACGAATTTAGTACGATGCTGTTCAATTTAATATGATACCGCTATTACAAAGTGGGTTAGGTCCGGGCTAGTGTTGCGGGGGTCTGGGGGGCGCAGCCCCCCAGTCAGCAAAACGAATTTAGTACGATGCTGTTCAATTTAATTTGATACCGCTATTACAAAATGGGTTAGGTCTGGGCTAGTGTAGCGGGGGTTTGGGGGGCGCAGCCCCCCATTCAGCAAAACGAATTAAGTACGATGCTGTTCAATTTAATATGATACCACTATTACAAAGTGGGTTTGGTCTGGGCTAGTGTAGCGGGGGTCTGGGGGGCGCAGACCCCAGTCAGCAAAACGAATTCAATATGATGCTGTTCAACCCCTCGGGAATTTTTAATTTCTGTTTTATTCACCGTAATGCTCATGGAACGTACTTTCACATTCTTGTTTTTTGCTTCACGAAAATTTTTGTACACTAATTACTTTTTAATAGGAAAACGTGCAACGGCAAACTCCTTCCTAGGGTCACTGGGAAGATGACATTGACAAAATATGTTAAGATCAGCCGCCCCTATGCGTAAAGTATGTCGTTTTTCCATTTTTTCGATCCGGAGCGACACCAACATTGTGTTGCAATTTTAAACTGCGCGGTTAAACGGCGGGCCAAACAGTCGGTGGTTTATGCAACAGCAACCATCAAACTAGTAGGAGAATACACGCCCGTGATAGTATAGGAGATTCCCACTGTCCCTATCTTTTTTTTTATCTCGGACATATATATACCGGCTTATCGTCAATAACTCGAAAACCAGCACGTTAAGGCCAATTTTGGTCTATACGATTCTTATGCAGTTTTAGATTCTCTACACGGTCCAATGATCGTTTTATTTTTTTGTCGAATTTTGAGAATTTTTTTTTTTTTTTCTCGAAAACGAGCTCGACGACCTGCACTTTTGACGACGCCATCGTGTTCCCCGGATTTTTTCCTGCAAGATAGGGTGGCGATTTTTTGTCCTACGACGATTTTTGACGCCGGAGCGATGATTCGGAGCAGAGCGGACTTAGAAACTTTCGCGCGTCGACCGCCGGACCGATCGCTCCAGGCTGTTTTTCGTCAATAACTCGAAAACGAGCACGGTAACGCTCGTTTTCGCCCGTACGATACTTGTACCGTTTACCGTTGGCTACCTGGCAGATGGTTTGTTTTTTTTTTATCTCGAATTTTGAGAGCTTTTTTAACTTTTTTCTCAAAAACGAGCACGTGAACGCCAATTTTCGTCTATACGATTCTTATGCAGTTTTATATTCTCTACACGGTCCAGTGATCGTTTTATTTTTTTGTCGAATTTTGAGAATTTTTTTTTTTTTTTCTCGAAAACGAGCTCGACGACCTGCACTTTTGACGACGCCATCGTGTTCCCCGGATTTTTTCCTGCAAGATAGCGTGTCTATTTTTTGTCCTACGACGATTTTTGACGCCGGAGCGGTGTTTCGGAGCAGAGCGGACTTAGAAACTTTCGCGCGTCGACCGCCGGAGCGATCGCTCCAGGCTGTTTTTCGTCAATAACTCGAAAACGAGCACGGTAACGCTCATTTTCGCCCGTATGATACTTGTACCGTTTACCGTTGGCTACCTGGTAGATGGTTTTTTTTTTTTTTATCTCGAAGTTTGAGAGCTTTTTTAATTTTTTCCACAAAAACGAGCACGTGAACGCCAATTTTCGTCTATACGATTCTTATGCAGTTTTATATTCTCTACACGGTCCACTGATCGTTTTATTTTTTTGTCGAATTTTCAGAATTTTTTTTTTTTTTTCTCGAAAACGAGCTCGACGACCTGCACTTTTGACGACGCCATCGTGTTCCCCGGATTTTTTCCTGCAAGATAGCGTGTCTATTTTTTGTCCTACGACGATTTTTGACGCCGGAGCGATGATTCGGAGCAGAGCGGACTTAGAAACTTTCGCGCGTCGACCGCCGGAGCGATCGCTCCAGGCTGTTTTTCGTCAATAACTCGAAAACGAGCACGGTAACGCTCATTTTCGCCCGTACGATACTTGTACCGTTTACCGTTGGCTACCTGGTAGATGGTTTTTTTTTTTTTTATCTCGAAGTTTGAGAGCTTTTTTAATTTTTTCAACAAAAACGAGCACGTGAACGCCAATTTTCGTCTATACGATTCTTATGCAGTTTTATATTCTCTACACGGTCCACTGATCGTTTTATTTTTTTGTCGAATTTTGAGAATTTTTTTTTTTTTTTCTCGAAAACGAGCTCGACGACCTGCACTTTTGACGACGCCATCGTGTTCCCCGGATTTTTTCCTGCAAGATAGGGTGGCGATTTTTTGTCCTACGACGATTTTTGACGCCGGAGCGATGATTCGGAGCAGAGCGGACTTAGAAACTTTCGCGCGTCGACCGCCGGACCGATCGCTCCAGGCTGTTTTTCGTCAATAACTCGAAAACGAGCACGGTAACGCTCGTTTTCGCCCGTACGATACTTGTACCGTTTACCGTTGGCTACCTGGTAGACGGTTTTTTTTTTTTTTATCTCGAAGTTTGAGAGCTTTTTTAATTTTTTCCACAAAAACGAGCACGTGAACGCCAATTTTCGTCTATACGATTCTTATGCAGTTTTATATTGTCTACACGGTCCACTGATCGTTTTATTTTTTTGTCGAATTTTGAGAATTTTTTTTTTTTTTTCTCGAAAACGAGCTCGACGACCTGCACTTTTGACGACGCCATCGTGTTCCCCGGATTTTTTCCTGCAAGATAGCGTGTCTATTTTTTGTCCTACGACGATTTTTGACGCCGGAGCGGTGTTTCGGAGCAGAGCGGACTTAGAAACTTTAGCGCGTCGACCGCCGGAGCGATCGCTCCAGGCTGTTTTTCGTCAATAACTCGAAAACGAGCACGGTAACGCTCATTTTCGCCCGTACGATACTTGTACCGTTTACCGTTGGCTACCTGGTAGATGGTTCTTTTTTTTTTTATCTCGAAGTTTGAGAGCTTTTTTAATTTTTTCCACAAAAACGAGCACGTGAACGCCAATTTTCGTCTATACGATTCTTATGCAGTTTTATATTCTCTACACGGTCCACTGTTCGTTTTATTTTTTTGTCGAATTTTGAGAATTTTTTTTTTTTTTTCTCGAAAACGAGCTCGACGACCTGCACTTTTGACGACGCCATCGTGTTCCCCGGATTTTTTCCTGCAAGATAGGGTGGCGATTTTTTGTCCTACGACGATTTTTGACGCCGGAGCGATGATTCGGAGCAGAGCGGACTTAGAAACTTTCGCGCGTCGACCGCCGGACCGATCGCTCCAGGCTGTTTTTCGTCAATAACTCGAAAACGAGCACGGTAACGCTCGTTTTCGCCCGTACGATACTTGTACCGTTTACCGTTGGCTACCTGGCAGATGGTTTGTTTTTTTTTTATCTCGAATTTTGAGAGCTTTTTTAACTTTTTTCTCAAAAACGAGCACGTGAACGCCAATTTTGGTCTATACGATTCTTATGCAGTTTTAGATTCTCTACACGGTCCACTGATCGTTTTATTTTTTTGTCGAGTTTTGAGAATTTTTTTTTTTTTTTCTCGAAAACTAGCTCGACGACCTGCACTTTTGACGACGCCATCGTGTTCCCCGGATTTTTTCCTGCAAGATAGGCTGGCGATTTTTTGTCCTACTCCCATATTCGTGTCTTTTTGCTTAACGAAATCTTTTATATACTAATAACTTTTTAATAAAAAAACGTGCGACGGCAAAATCCGTCTTAGAGTCACTGGGGTGGTGACATGACAAAATATGTTAAGATCAGCCGCCCCTATGCGTAAAGTATGTCGTTTTTCCATTTTTTCACCCCGGAGCGACACCAACATTGTGTTGCAATTTTAAACCGCGCGGTTAAACGGCGGGCCAAACAGTCGCTGGTTTATGCAACAACAACCATCAAACTAGTAGGAGAATACACGCCCGTGATAGTATAGGAGATTCCCACTGTCCCTATCTTTTTTTTTATCTCGGACATATATATACCGGCTTATCGTCAATAACTCGAAAACCAGCACGTTAAGGCCAATTTTGGTCTATACGATTCTTATGCAGTTTTAGATTCTCTACACGGTCCAATGATCGTTTTATTTTTTTGTCGAATTTTGAGAATTTTTTTTTTTTTTTCTCGAAAACGAGCTCGACGACCTGCACTTTTGACGACGCCATCGTGTTCCCCGGATATTTTCCTGCAAGATAGCGTGTCTATTTTTTGTCCTACGACGATTTTTGACGCCGGAGCGGTGTTTCGGAGCAGAGCGGACTTGAAAACTTTCGCGCGTCGACCGCCGGAGCGATCGCTCCAGGCTGTTTTTCGTCAATAACTCGAAAACGAGCACGGTAACGCTCATTTTCGCCCGTACGATACTTGTACCGTTTACCGTTGGCTACCTGGTAGATGGTTTTTTTTTTTTTTATCTCGAAGTTTGAGAGCTTTTTTAATTTTTTCCACAAAAACGAGCACGTGAACGCCAATTTTCGTCTATACGATTCTTATGCAGTTTTATATTCTCTACACGGTCCACTGATCGTTTTATTTTTTTGTCGAATTTTGAGAATTTTTTTTTTTTTTTCTCGAAAACGAGCTCGACGACCTGCACTTTTGACGACGCCATCGTGTTCCCCGGATTTTTTCCTGCAAGATAGCGTGTCTATTTTTTGTCCTACGACGATTTTTGACGCCGGAGCGATGATTCGGAGCAGAGCGGACTTAGAAACTTTCGCGCGTCGACCGCCGGACCGATCGCTCCAGGCTGTTTTTCGTCAATAACTCGAAAACGAGCACGGTAACGCTCGTTTTCGCCCGTACGATACTTGTACCGTTTACCGTTGGCTACCTGGTAGATGGTTTTTTTTTTTTTTATCTCGAAGTTTGAGAGCTTTTTTAATTTTTTCCACAAAAACGAGCACGTGAACGCCAATTTTCGTCTGTACGATTCTTATGCAGTTTTAGATTCTCTACACGGTCCAATGATCGTTTTATTTTTTTGTCGAATTTTGAGAATTTTTTTTTTTTTTTCTCGAAAACGAGCTCGACGACCTGCACTTTTGACGACGCCATCGTGTTCCCCGGATTTTTTCCTGCAAGATAGGGTGGCGATTTTTTGTCCTACGACGATTTTTGACGCCGGAGCGGTGTTTCGGAGCAGAGCGGACTTAGAAACTTTCGCGCGTCGACCGCCGGAGCGATCGCTCCAGGCTGTTTTTCGTCAATAACTCGAAAACGAGCACGGTAACGCTCATTTTCGCCCGTACGATACTTGTACCGTTTACCGTTGGCTACCTGGTAGATGGTTTTTTTTTTTTTTATCTCGAAGTTTGAGAGCTTTTTTAATTTTTTCAACAAAAACGAGCACGTGAACGCCAATTTTCGTCTATACGATTCTTATGCAGTTTTATATTCTCTACACGGTCCAGTGATCGTTTTATTTTTTTGTCGAATTTTGAGAATTTTTTTTTTTTTTTCTCGAAAACGAGCTCGACGACCTGCACTTTTGACGACGCCATCGTGTTCCCCGGATTTTTTCCTGCAAGATAGGGTGGCGATTTTTTGTCCTACGACGATTTTTGACGCCGGAGCGATGATTCGGAGCAGAGCGGACTTAGAAACTTTCGCGCGTCGACCGCCGGACCGATCGCTCCAGGCTGTTTTTCGTCAATAACTCGAAAACGAGCACGGTAACGCTCGTTTTCGCCCGTACGATACTTGTACCGTTTACCGTTGGCTACCTGGTAGACGGTTTTTTTTTTTTTTATCTCGAAGTTTGAGAGCTTTTTTAATTTTTTCCACAAAAACGAGCACGTGAACGCCAATTTTCGTCTATACGATTCTTATGCAGTTTTATATTGTCTACACGGTCCACTGATCGTTTTATTTTTTTGTCGAATTTTGAGAATTTTTTTTTTTTTTTCTCGAAAACGAGCTCGACGACCTGCACTTTTGACGACGCCATCGTGTTCCCCGGATTTTTTCCTGCAAGATAGCGTGTCTATTTTTTGTCCTACGACGATTTTTGACGCCGGAGCGGTGTTTCGGAGCAGAGCGGACTTAGAAACTTTAGCGCGTCGACCGCCGGAGCGATCGCTCCAGGCTGTTTTTCGTCAATAACTCGAAAACGAGCACGGTAACGCTCATTTTCGCCCGTACGATACTTGTACCGTTTACCGTTGGCTACCTGGTAGATGGTTCTTTTTTTTTTTATCTCGAAGTTTGAGAGCTTTTTTAATTTTTTCCACAAAAACGAGCACGTGAACGCCAATTTTCGTCTATACGATTCTTATGCAGTTTTATATTCTCTACACGGTCCACTGTTCGTTTTATTTTTTTGTCGAATTTTGAGAATTTTTTTTTTTTTTTTCGAAAACGAGCTCGACGACCTGCACTTTTGACGACGCCATCGTGTTCCCCGGATTTTTTCCTGCAAGATAGGGTGGCGATTTTTTGTCCTACGACGATTTTTGACGCCGGAGCGATGATTCGGAGCAGAGCGGACTTAGAAACTTTCGCGCGTCGACCGCCGGACCGATCGCTCCAGGCTGTTTTTCGTCAATAACTCGAAAACGAGCACGGTAACGCTCGTTTTCGCCCGTACGATACTTGTACCGTTTACCGTTGGCTACCTGGCAGATGGTTTGTTTTTTTTTTATCTCGAATTTTGAGAGCTTTTTTAACTTTTTTCTCAAAAACGAGCACGTGAACGCCAATTTTGGTCTATACGATTCTTATGCAGTTTTAGATTCTCTACACGGTCCACTGATCGTTTTATTTTTTTGTCGAGTTTTGAGAATTTTTTTTTTTTTTCTCGAAAACTAGCTCGACGACCTGCACTTTTGACGACGCCATCGTGTTCCCCGGATTTTTTCCTGCAAGATAGGCTGGCGATTTTTTGTCCTACTCCCATATTCGTGTCTTTTTGCTTAACGAAATCTTTTATATACTAATAACTTTTTAATAAAAAAACGTGCGACGGCAAAATCCGTCTTAGAGTCACTGGGGTGGTGACATGACAAAATATGTTAAGATCAGCCGCCCCTATGCGTAAAGTATGTCGTTTTTCCATTTTTTCACCCCGGAGCGACACCAACATTGTGTTGCAATTTTAAACCGCGCGGTTAAACGGCGGGCCAAACAGTCGCTGGTTTATGCAACAACAACCATCAAACTAGTAGGAGAATACACGCCCGTGATAGTATAGGAGATTCCCACTGTCCCTATCTTTTTTTTTATCTCGGACATATATATACCGGCTTATCGTCAATAACTCGAAAACCAGCACGTTAAGGCCAATTTTGGTCTATACGATTCTTATGCAGTTTTAGATTCTCTACACGGTCCAATGATCGTTTTATTTTTTTGTCGAATTTTGAGAATTTTTTTTTTTTTTTCTCGAAAACGAGCTCGACGACCTGCACTTTTGACGACGCCATCGTGTTCCCCGGATATTTTCCTGCAAGATAGCGTGTCTATTTTTTGTCCTACGACGATTTTTGACGCCGGAGCGGTGTTTCGGAGCAGAGCGGACTTGAAAACTTTCGCGCGTCGACCGCCGGAGCGATCGCTCCAGGCTGTTTTTCGTCAATAACTCGAAAACGAGCACGGTAACGCTCATTTTCGCCCGTACGATACTTGTACCGTTTACCGTTGGCTACCTGGTAGATGGTTTTTTTTTTTTTTATCTCGAAGTTTGAGAGCTTTTTTAATTTTTTCCACAAAAACGAGCACGTGAACGCCAATTTTCGTCTATACGATTCTTATGCAGTTTTATATTCTCTACACGGTCCACTGATCGTTTTATTTTTTTGTCGAATTTTGAGAATTTTTTTTTTTTTTTCTCGAAAACGAGCTCGACGACCTGCACTTTTGACGACGCCATCGTGTTCCCCGGATTTTTTCCTGCAAGATAGCGTGTCTATTTTTTGTCCTACGACGATTTTTGACGCCGGAGCGATGATTCGGAGCAGAGCGGACTTAGAAACTTTCGCGCGTCGACCGCCGGACCGATCGCTCCAGGCTGTTTTTCGTCAATAACTCGAAAACGAGCACGGTAACGCTCGTTTTCGCCCGTACGATACTTGTACCGTTTACCGTTGGCTACCTGGTAGATGGTTTTTTTTTTTTTTATCTCGAAGTTTGAGAGCTTTTTTAATTTTTTCCACAAAAACGAGCACGTGAACGCCAATTTTCGTCTGTACGATTCTTATGCAGTTTTAGATTCTCTACACGGTCCAATGATCGTTTTATTTTTTTGTCGAATTTTGAGAATTTTTTTTTTTTTTTCTCGAAAACGAGCTCGACGACCTGCACTTTTGACGACGCCATCGTGTTCCCCGGATTTTTTCCTGCAAGATAGCGTGTCTATTTTTTGTCCTACGACGATTTTTGACGCCGGAGCGGTGTTTCGGAGCAGAGCGGACTTAGAAACTTTAGCGCGTCGACCGCCGGAGCGATCGCTCCAGGCTGTTTTTCGTCAATAACTCGAAAACGAGCACGGTAACGCTCATTTTCGCCCGTACGATACTTGTACCGTTTACCGTTGGCTACCTGGTAGATGGTTCTTTTTTTTTTTATCTCGAAGTTTGAGAGCTTTTTTAATTTTTTCCACAAAAACGAGCACGTGAACGCCAATTTTCGTCTATACGATTCTTATGCAGTTTTATATTCTCTACACGGTCCACTGTTCGTTTTATTTTTTTGTCGAATTTTGAGAATTTTTTTTTTTTTTTTCGAAAACGAGCTCGACGACCTGCACTTTTGACGACGCCATCGTGTTCCCCGGATTTTTTCCTGCAAGATAGGGTGGCGATTTTTTGTCCTACGACGATTTTTGACGCCGGAGCGATGATTCGGAGCAGAGCGGACTTAGAAACTTTCGCGCGTCGACCGCCGGACCGATCGCTCCAGGCTGTTTTTCGTCAATAACTCGAAAACGAGCACGGTAACGCTCGTTTTCGCCCGTACGATACTTGTACCGTTTACCGTTGGCTACCTGGCAGATGGTTTGTTTTTTTTTTATCTCGAATTTTGAGAGCTTTTTTAACTTTTTTCTCAAAAACGAGCACGTGAACGCCAATTTTGGTCTATACGATTCTTATGCAGTTTTATATTCTCTACACGGTCCACTGATCGTTTTATTTTTTTGTCGAATTTTGAGAATTTTTTTTTTTTTTTCTCGAAAACGAGCTCGACGACCTGCACTTTTGACGACGCCATCGTGTTCCCCGGATTTTTTCCTGCAAGATAGCGTGTCGATTTTTTGTCCTAGCTCAATTATTAAGGAAGTTACGGTTTCTTGATTTTTCGGTATGTTCGAACTGGTCTTTTAGGCGGGCGCTCGGTCGCGCGGTGCTTTCGCATCGACCGACGTACCGATCGGCGGCGACGGTTTTTCGTCTATATCTCGAAAACTAGTACGCTAACACATATTTTGACCTATATGATATTTGTTCAGTGTAATTTTTTCTATCTGGTAGGCTGGTTTTTTTTTTTTTATCTCGAATTTTTTGAACGTTTTTGTTTTTTTCTCGAAAACTAGCGCGACGACCGATATTTTTAACTACGGTTTTGAATTCGTCTAATTTTTGCCTACAAGATAGCGTGTCG
>NW_027488399.1:35000-37500 GCF_051014445.1 Colletes latitarsis
CGGCCATCGTTGCTCGCGCGACTAACGACGACCAGCCGAGACGGCTGTAGTTTATCGCATCGATTTCATCGAGCAACCGGTGGACGCTGCCGCGTTCGTTCGTAAATGAATAATATACATACTCATGGCTAACTTGAGGCGAATAATCGCAAACGACGACGCGTCGATTTTGCGGCCATCGTTGCTCGCGCGACTAACGACGACCAGCCGAAACGGCTGTAGTTTATCGCATCGATTTCATCGAGCAACCGATGGACGCTGCCGCGTTCGTTCGTAAATGAATAATATACATACTCATGGCTAACTTGAGGCGAATAATCGCAAACGACGACGCGTCGATTTTGCGGCCATCGTTGCTCGCGCGACTAACGACGACCAGCCGAAACGGCTGTAGTTTATCGCATCGATTTCATCGAGCAACCGATGGACGCTGCCGCGTTCGTTCGTAAATGAATAATATACATACTCATGGCTAACTTGAGGCGAATAATCGCAAACGACGACGCGTCGATTTTGCGGCCATCGTTGCTCGCGCGACTAACGACGACCAGCCGAAACGGCTGTAGTTTATCGCATCGATTTCATCGAGCAACCGATGGACGCTGCCGCGTTCGTTCGTAAATGAATAATATACATACTCATGGCTAACTTGAGGCGAATAATCGCAAACGACGACGCGTCGATTTTGCGGCCATCGTTGCTCGCGCGACTAACGACGACCAGCCGAAACGGCTGTAGTTTATCGCATCGATTTCATCGAGCAACCGATGGACGCTGCCGCGTTCGTTCGTAAATGAATGTTATACATACTCATGGCTAACTTGAGGCGAATAATCGCAAACGACGACGCGTCGATTTTGCGGCCATCGTTGCTCGCGCGACTAACGACGACCAGCCGAGACGGCTGTAGTTTATCGCATCGATTTCATCGAGCAACCGATGGACGCTGCCGCGTTCGTTCGTAAATGAATAATATACATACTCATGGCTAACGTGAGGCGAATAATCGCAAACGACGACGCGTCGATTGTGCGGCCATCCGTTGCTCGCGCGACTAACGACGACCAGCCGAGAAGGCTGTAGTTTATCGCATCGATTTCATCGAGCAACCGATGGGCGCTGCCGCGTGCGTTCGCCCGATTGCGCGTGAAGTTACTGTTCGGAACCAAGAATATACGGGTGTATTATACCCGTTTGGTCGCAGCCACGCGCAAAGGCTTTTGAATGTACTGTACGCCCGGCCGTCGAACGATGGTTTTCCGTCATTCAGGAAACAAAAAGAAACTTTTGTCGTCGATATGGCGCGTTCAATCCTCCGTCGATACGCTGGTCGGAGGTGCGAACATCGAATATTTTTAAAGCAAAGAACAAGGAGCATTTTTAAATACAAAGAGAAAAATTGTAAATTGTATATGATTACCCTGAACGGTGGATCACTTGGCTCGTGGGTCGATGAAGAACGCAGCTAATTGCGCGTCAACGTGTGAACTGCAGGACACATGAACATCGACATTTCGAACGCACATTGCGGTCCACGGATAAAATTCCTGGACCACGCCTGGCTGAGGGTCGTTCACTTGTCCTAAAACTGCTTGCGTTGTTCTCAGATTCCCTAACCCCGCCGTCGTTTACCTCTCCTTTCGGGGAGATGGCGAAGAACGTTTCGGAGCCGGGTCGATGAAGAGAAAGGTATCAACGTACGAGCGAGAATTTGGGTATTTCGTTGGCGTTTGTCGCTGGACGTACGAAAAAGAATAAATATTATATATTATTGGCAAGTTTGCGCACCCCTTGCGTGGTGAGGCAGAGATCAGTCTGGACTCGCGCGAGTGTTTTACGGCGTCGTGCGTCGTGTTGTCTGGAGTATCATCACGACCGCCCGTTAAAGCACCGCTCCTACGATTTCTGACTTTGACGGCACTAAAAACCACCGTGGGGCGCAAATCGCGTTTCGTACAAATCTAATGATTACCGGCGCTCCCGACGTTGCCCGAAGTTAATAATTTATGCAAAGGAAAGAGAAAATAAAGCGTATACTAGTTTTGGAGCATAACAAAAAGGACACTGGAAAGAAATTTGACCAAACACTGATAATTATGATATGTAATATATGCCCTACCACGTGAAATTTGTGGTATCCGTCGGTCGTCGTCTTCCTCTCTGTTCGTTCGTACAGCCCCAGGGAAAAATGATAATTTATCAAACGAATCGGACGATCATCCTCTATGGAGAGGCTCGAACGAACACGACGAGAAGCGCGATACGAACGGAACCCAAAAGAAGGGATATACTCTGAGAAGTTGGTCGCCCCATGTCTCTCTTTGTTACGAATATGTATATCGATTGCGAGACCGCGCGTTTAGCCGGTCGTCCAGTCCACGAATGCTTTTCTTTCGAACTTACGGTGGACTTTGGTAGACTATCAAAGAATCAACGAAAATCGGATCGGGTAGTTCTATCATAGACACACACCGTGGTTCTTCTTTAATTTGAAAAGCGA
>NW_027488399.1:40000-42500 GCF_051014445.1 Colletes latitarsis
GTGAGAGAGAGACACACACCCATCGGGCGAAAGGGAATCCGGTTTCTATTCCGGAACCCGGCAGCGGAACCGTATACCATTCGGGCCCTCGTAAGAGTAGTTCGTCGGGGTAACCCAAAATGACCTGGAGACGCCGTCGGGAGATCCGGGAAGAGTTTTCTTTTCTGTATAAGCGTTCGAGTTCCCTGGAAACCTCTAGCAGGGAGATAGGGTTTGGAACGCGAAGAGCACCGCAGTTGCGGCGGTGTCCGGATCTTCCCCTCGGACCTTGAAAATCCAGGAGAGGGCCACGTGGAGGTGTCGCGCCGGTTCGTACCCATATCCGCAGCAGGTCTCCAAGGTAAAGAGCCTCTAGTCGATAGATTAATGTAGGTAAGGGAAGTCGGCAAATTGGATCCGTAACTTCGGAATAAGGATTGGCTCTGAGGAGCGGGGCGTGTCGGGCTTGGTCGGGAAGCGAGTCTGGCTGACGTGCCGGGCCTGGGCGAGGTGAACGGCGTTGAACGGATTCGTTCGTTCTCGTCGGGATCCGAGCTCGGTCCCGTGCCTTGGCCTCCCGCGGATCTTCCTTGCTGCGAGGCTTTCGTTGGCGGCTTGCCGTCGTCGATCGTCCTCTTCGGCCGCCATTCAACACTCAGCTCAGAACTGGCACGGACTAGGGGAATCCGACTGTCTAATTAAAACAAAGCATTGCGATGGCCCCCAAGGGTGTTGACGCAATGTGATTTCTGCCCAGTGCTCTGAATGTCAACGTGAAGAAATTCAAAAAAGCGCGGGTAAACGGCGGGAGTAACTATGACTCTCTTAAGGCGGTCGTTTGAGGTGTCGGGGCGGCTTGCCGTCCTAGTATCCGAGACCAGTCCTTAAGTTGAGTTGTAGTTGCAGGGATGGCAATGCGTAACACAGGCCTCTGGCCCTTCAGCCTCTCCCATCCAAGTCGCGCGACCTACCTCCTCGTGGTGCCTGCCGGTAACACGTTTGGAGTCGGGAGACAACAATGTTGTCTCTCGATTCCAAACGTGGCTAAATGGCGCGCGGCGAACTCGGCGTAAGCCGAACGGACATTATGTCTGGGGTTCCCTGGGTTAGCAGCCCTGGGATACCTCGGAGCTCTGCTCCACTATTATTGCTCCTAAAACTACAAGGAAGCCTCGGAACCCCGATTGCTCTTCTGGTAACGACTCGGCGACGTCTCATGGATATCCCGTCGATTTACGATTGAATTTAGATTTAGAGTGTCTTTCCTGTCCTTCCTGTCTTTCTGATCTTTCCTCTAGAGTCCTTGCGCAACGTAAACAACATATCCGCCGTTGTAACCAACCTCCACCTAGCTCGGACGGGACATACCTCTGTGAGGTGTGCAACTCGAGCTACCCCAAGTATGCCTCCCTCCGCCAGCACTCGAAGCGAGCCCACCCTGTGGAGTACAACGCCCAGGATGTACAGTTGGCTCAAGCTCGAGTACCTACCACCAGGGCTAAATGGACCGAGGCCGAGGAGAAACAGCTAGCTCGGCTCGAATCTCAGCTTCCTGCAGGTTTGATGCAGAAGGAGATTATTGCCCGGTTAGCCAGCTTGCATGGCGGTCGCTCTGCGGATGGCATCAAAAAGCAACGGCAGAAGCCTTCGTATAGAACCTATCTTTCTGATTTCATTTCCCAAATAGATACAGCTCCATTACCACAATCTTCTGCTCATAACTCACATAGAATCACCTGTCCTCTGACTCCACGCCTGCGCCTCGAACGTATTGACTCCATTGCTCCTTGGAATAGGATCTTGACACCTCCATCTGTCTCTCCTACCAGGGGCAATGAAGACCCTCCGCATGAAGTTTGCGTTCTTCTTAATCACCCGGACATTTGTTCGCACCTCAGGGAGCTTACACCATCGTGCTCACTAGACGGGCAACGCCTCATACAAACCTTACTGTCTAGCGATAATTTTGACCAGTTTGATCCAGTTATTTCGGCCGCAATTTGTAACCTCGCTAATCCTGTTAGAGACGCTAGACCTGCTAATAGAAGAAATAGAAAGTCCAATAGGAAAAATAATAATAATAAAAATAAAAACAACCGTACCACTGTGAGATCCACCATGTTCAGCAGCCATCAGCGACTTTTTGCTAAAAATCCCTCTCAACTGGCACACGCGATATTGGACGACAAAGATGCTTCCACCTCCATCTTTCCTCCTATGGCCGATCTCGAGGCTGATTACCGTCTTATCTTCGAAGAATGTCCGCAGTATAGGGGCTCCGCTCCCAGTCCGGCTTCTGAAATAATCCACCTTGATCATCCGATCACGTTTAGAGAGACGGAGTTAGCTCTGCGACGGCTAAAGCAAACAGCGTGTGGTCCTGATGGTATTACTAGAGAACACCTTAGGATGGCAAATATGGCTGACCTGGTGGCTATGCTGAACATAGTGTTCGGGTTGTGCCGCACTCCATCTACATTGAGACATAACCGCACCGTTTTGATTCCAAAAAAGGGCGACC
>NW_027488399.1:47500-62500 GCF_051014445.1 Colletes latitarsis
CTAACCCAGACCTAACCCAGTCCTAACCCAGTCCTAAGCCAGACCTAACCCAGACCTAACCCAGACCGAACCCAGACCTAACCCAGACCTAACCCAGTCCTAACCCAGACCTAACCCAGACCTAACCCAGTCCTAACCCAGTCCTAACCCAGACCGAACCCAGACCTAACCCAGACCTAACCCAGTCCTAACCCAGACCTAACCCAGTCCTAACCCAGACCTAACCCAGACCTAACCCAGTCCTAACCCAGTCCTAACCCAGACCTAACCCAGACCTAACCCAGACCTAACCCAGACCTAACCCAGACCTAACCCAGACCTAACCCAGAAATAACCCAGACCTAACCCAGACCTAACCCAGTCCTAACCCAGTCCTAACCCAGTCCTAACCCAGACCTAACCCAGTCCTAACCCAGTCCTAACCCAGACCTAACCCAGACCTAACCCAGACCTAACCAAATCCAGTACTAACCCAGACCTAACCCAGTCCTAACCCAGACCTAACCCAGTCCTAACCCAGACCTAACCCAGACCTAACCCAGTCCTAACCCAGTCCTAACCCAGACCTAACCCAGTCCTAACCCAGTCCTAACCCAGACCTAACCCAGTCCTAACCCAGTCCTAACCCAGACCTAACCCAGTCCTAACCCAGTCCTAACCCAGACCTAACCCAGACCTAACCCAGACCGAACCCAGACCTAACCCAGACCTAACCCAGTCCTAACCCAGACCTAACCCAGTCCTAACCCAGACCTAACCCAGACCTAACCCAGTCCTAACACAGTCCTAACCTAGTCCTAACCAAGTCCTAACCCAGAACCTACCCAGTCCTAACCCAAACCTAACCCAGACCTAACCCAGACCTAACCCAGTCCTAGCCCAGTCCTAACCCAGACCTAACCCAGTCCTAACCCAGACCTAACCCAGACCTAACCCAGTCCTAACCCAGTCCTAACCCAGACCTAACCCAGTCCTAACCCAGTCCTAACCCAGCCCTAACCCAGACCTAACCCAGACCTAACCCAGACCTAACCCAGAAATAACCCAGACCTAACCCAGACCTAACCCAGTCCTAACCCAGTACTAACCCAGTCCTAACCCAGACCTAACCCAGACCTAACCCAGACCTAACCCAGACCTAACCCAGACCTAACCCAGACCTAACCCAGAAATAACCCAGACCTAACCCAGACCTAACCCAGTCCTAACCCAGAAATACCCCAGACCTGACCCAGACCTAACCCAGACCTAACCCAGCCCTAACCCAGACCTAACCCAGACCTAACCCAGACCTAACCCAGAAATAACCCAGACCTAACCCAGACCTAACCCAGTCCTAACCCAGTACTAACCCAGTCCTAACCCAGACCTAACCCAGTCCTAACCCAGACCTAACCCAGACCTAACCCAGTCCTAACCTAGACCTAACCCAGTCCTAAACCAGACCTAACCCAATCCTAACCCAGACCTAACCCAGACCTAACCCAGACCTAACCCAGAAATAACCCAGACCTAACCCAGACCTAACCCAGTCCTAACCCAGTACTAACCCAGTCCTAACCCAGACCTAACCCAGACCTAACCCAGACCTAACCCAGACCTAACCCAGACCTAACCCAGACCTAACCCAGAAATAACCCAGACCTAACCCAGACCTAACCCAGTCCTAACCCAGAAATACCCCAGACCTGACCCAGACCTAACCCAGACCTAACCCAGCCCTAACCCAGACCTAACCCAGACCTAACCCAGACCTAACCCAGAAATAACCCAGACCTAACCCAGACCTAACCCAGTCCTAACCCAGTACTAACCCAGTCCTAACCCAGACCTAATCCAGTCCTAACCCAGACCTAACCCAGACCTAACCCAGACCTAACCCAGACCTAACCCAGAAATAACCCAGACCTAACCCAGACCTAACCCAGTCCTAACCCAGTCCTAACCCAGTCCTAACCCAGTCTTAAACCAGTCCTAACTCAGACCTAACCGAGACGTAACCCAGACCTTATCCAATTCAGTCCTAACACAGTCCATATTCATTTTTTTTTTTTTTTTTTGTTTTTTTTTTTTTATTTCTGTTTTAGATACCGAAGGAGATCCTTGGATAGGCACCCATGCCTCAGAAGAATATATGGGTAGTTTGAGAATCTGACTCACCATACCCCACAAGTGTCTCATCCGTCTTTACTCATTCAGACACCACTCATGCCAACAAGCATCCCGGGACGCAGGCGAAACTGCTCTCCGCATTACTTCACCTAACCAATTCTAAACTAGCCCTAACGCAGTTCCAATACAGTCATTACAAAATGGGCTAGGTCTGGGCCAGTGTTGCGGGGGTTTGGGGCGCGCAGACCCCAGTCAGCAAAACGAATTCAATATGATGCTGTTCAATTTAATATGATACCGCTATTACAAAGGGGGTTAGGTCTGGGCTAGTGTAGCGGGGGACTGGGGGGCGCAGACCCCTGTCAGCAAAACGAATTCAATATGATGCTGCTCAATTTAATTTGATACCGCTATTACAAAATGGGTTAGGTCTGGGCTGGTGTAGCGGGGGTTTGGGGGGCGCAGACCCCAGTCAGCAAAACGAATTCAATATGATGCTGTTCAATTTAATTTGATACCGCTATTACAAAATGGGTTAGGTCTGGGCTAGTGTAGCGGGGGTTTGGGGGGCGCAGACCCCTGTCAGCAAAACGAATTTAGTACGATGCTGTTCAATTTAATTTGATACCGCTATTACAAAATGGGTTAGGTCTGGGCTAGTGTAGCGGGGGTTTGGGGGGCGCAGCCCCCCATTCAGCAAAACGAATTATGTACGATGCTGTTCAATTTAATATGATACCACTATTACAAAGTGGGTTAGGTCTGGGCTAGTGTAGCGGGGGTCTGGGGGGCGCAGACCCCTGTCAGCAAAACGAATTCAATATGATGCTGTTCAATTTAATTTGATACAGCTATTACAAAATGGGTTAGGTCTGGGCTAGTGTAGCGGGGGTTTGGGGGGCGCAGCCCCCCATTCAGCAAAACGAATTATGTACGATGCTGTTCAATTTAATATGATACCACTATTACAAAGTGGGTTAGGTCTGGGCTAGTGTAGCGGGGGTCTGGGGGGCGCAGACCCCAGTCAGCAAAACGAATTCAATATGATGCTGTTCAATTTAATTTGATACCGCTATTACAAAATGGGTTAGGTCTGGGCTAGTGTAGCGGGGGTTTGGGGGGCGCAGCCCCCCATTCAGCAAAACGAATTTAGTACGATGCTGTTCAATTTAATATGATACCGCTATTACAAAGTGGGTTAGGTCCGGGCTAGTGTTGCGGGGGTCTGGGGCGCGCAGACCCCAGTCAGCAAAACGAATTCAACATGATGCTGTTCAATTTAATATGATACCGCTATTACAAAGGGGGTTAGGTCTGGGCTAGTGTAGCGGGGGTCTGGGGGGCGCAGACCCCTGTCAGCAAAACGAATTTAGTACGATGCTGTTCAATTTAATTTGATACCGCTATTACAAAATGGGTTAGGTCTGGGCTAGTGTAGCGGGGGTTTGGGGGGCGCAGCCCCCCATTCAGCAAAACGAATTAAGTACGATGCTGTTCAATTTAATATGATACCACTATTACAAAGTGGGTTAGGTCTGGGCTATTGTAGCGGGGGTCTGGGGGGCGCAGACCCCAGTCGGCAAAACGAATTCAATATGATGCTGTTCAATTTAGTTTGATACCGCTATTACAAAATGGGTTAGGTCTGGGCTAGTGTAGCGGGGGTTTGGGGGGCGCAGCCCCCCATTCAGCAAAACGAATTTAGTACGATGCTGTTCAATTTAATGTGATACCGCTATTACAAAGTGGGTTAGGTCCGGGCTAGTGTTGCGGGGGTCTGGGGCGCGCAGACCCCAGTCAGCAAAACGAATTCAATATGATGCTGTTCAATTTAATATGATACCGCTATTACAAAGGGGGTTAGGTCTGGGCTAGTGTAGCGGGGGTCTGGGGGGCGCAGACCCCTGTCAGCAAAACGAATTTAGTACGATGCTGTTCAATTTAATTTGATACCGCTATTACAAAATGGGTTAGGTCTGGGCTAGTGTAGCGGGGGTTTGGGGGGCGCAGCCCCCCATTCAGCAAAACGAATTAAGTACGATGCTGTTCAATTTAATATGATACCACTATTACAAAGTGGGTTAGGTCTGGGCTATTGTAGCGGGGGTCTGGGGGGCGCAGACCCCAGTCAGCAAAACGAATTCAATATGATGCTGTTCAATTTAATTTGATACCGCTATTACAAAATGGGTTAGGTCTGGGCTAGTGTAGCGGGGGTTTGGGGGGCGCAGCCCCCCATTCAGCAAAACGAATTTAGTACGATGCTGTTCAATTTAATATGATACCGCTATTACAAAGTGGGTTAGGTCCGGGCTAGTGTTGCGGGGGTCTGGGGGGCGCAGCCCCCCAGTCAGCAAAACGAATTTAGTACGATGCTGTTCAATTTAATTTGATACCGCTATTACAAAATGGGTTAGGTCTGGGCTAGTGTAGCGGGGGTTTGGGGGGCGCAGCCCCCCATTCAGCAAAACGAATTAAGTACGATGCTGTTCAATTTAATATGATACCACTATTACAAAGTGGGTTTGGTCTGGGCTAGTGTAGCGGGGGTCTGGGGGGCGCAGACCCCAGTCAGCAAAACGAATTCAATATGATGCTGTTCAACCCCTCGGGAATTTTTAATTTCTGTTTTATTCACCGTAATGCTCATGGAACGTACTTTCACATTCTTGTTTTTTGCTTCACGAAAATTTTTGTACACTAATTACTTTTTAATAGGAAAACGTGCAACGGCAAACTCCTTCCTAGGGTCACTGGGAAGATGACATTGACAAAATATGTTAAGATCAGCCGCCCCTATGCGTAAAGTATGTCGTTTTTCCATTTTTTCGATCCGGAGCGACACCAACATTGTGTTGCAATTTTAAACTGCGCGGTTAAACGGCGGGCCAAACAGTCGGTGGTTTATGCAACAGCAACCATCAAACTAGTAGGAGAATACACGCCCGTGATAGTATAGGAGATTCCCACTGTCCCTATCTTTTTTTTTATCTCGGACATATATATACCGGCTTATCGTCAATAACTCGAAAACCAGCACGTTAAGGCCAATTTTGGTCTATACGATTCTTATGCAGTTTTAGATTCTCTACACGGTCCAATGATCGTTTTATTTTTTTGTCGAATTTTGAGAATTTTTTTTTTTTTTTCTCGAAAACGAGCTCGACGACCTGCACTTTTGACGACGCCATCGTGTTCCCCGGATTTTTTCCTGCAAGATAGGGTGGCGATTTTTTGTCCTACGACGATTTTTGACGCCGGAGCGATGATTCGGAGCAGAGCGGACTTAGAAACTTTCGCGCGTCGACCGCCGGACCGATCGCTCCAGGCTGTTTTTCGTCAATAACTCGAAAACGAGCACGGTAACGCTCGTTTTCGCCCGTACGATACTTGTACCGTTTACCGTTGGCTACCTGGCAGATGGTTTGTTTTTTTTTTATCTCGAATTTTGAGAGCTTTTTTAACTTTTTTCTCAAAAACGAGCACGTGAACGCCAATTTTCGTCTATACGATTCTTATGCAGTTTTATATTCTCTACACGGTCCAGTGATCGTTTTATTTTTTTGTCGAATTTTGAGAATTTTTTTTTTTTTTTCTCGAAAACGAGCTCGACGACCTGCACTTTTGACGACGCCATCGTGTTCCCCGGATTTTTTCCTGCAAGATAGCGTGTCTATTTTTTGTCCTACGACGATTTTTGACGCCGGAGCGGTGTTTCGGAGCAGAGCGGACTTAGAAACTTTCGCGCGTCGACCGCCGGAGCGATCGCTCCAGGCTGTTTTTCGTCAATAACTCGAAAACGAGCACGGTAACGCTCATTTTCGCCCGTACGATACTTGTACCGTTTACCGTTGGCTACCTGGTAGATGGTTTTTTTTTTTTTTATCTCGAAGTTTGAGAGCTTTTTTAATTTTTTCCACAAAAACGAGCACGTGAACGCCAATTTTCGTCTATACGATTCTTATGCAGTTTTATATTCTCTACACGGTCCACTGATCGTTTTATTTTTTTGTCGAATTTTCAGAATTTTTTTTTTTTTTTCTCGAAAACGAGCTCGACGACCTGCACTTTTGACGACGCCATCGTGTTCCCCGGATTTTTTCCTGCAAGATAGCGTGTCTATTTTTTGTCCTACGACGATTTTTGACGCCGGAGCGATGATTCGGAGCAGAGCGGACTTAGAAACTTTCGCGCGTCGACCGCCGGAGCGATCGCTCCAGGCTGTTTTTCGTCAATAACTCGAAAACGAGCACGGTAACGCTCATTTTCGCCCGTACGATACTTGTACCGTTTACCGTTGGCTACCTGGTAGATGGTTTTTTTTTTTTTTATCTCGAAGTTTGAGAGCTTTTTTAATTTTTTCAACAAAAACGAGCACGTGAACGCCAATTTTCGTCTATACGATTCTTATGCAGTTTTATATTCTCTACACGGTCCACTGATCGTTTTATTTTTTTGTCGAATTTTGAGAATTTTTTTTTTTTTTTCTCGAAAACGAGCTCGACGACCTGCACTTTTGACGACGCCATCGTGTTCCCCGGATTTTTTCCTGCAAGATAGGGTGGCGATTTTTTGTCCTACGACGATTTTTGACGCCGGAGCGATGATTCGGAGCAGAGCGGACTTAGAAACTTTCGCGCGTCGACCGCCGGACCGATCGCTCCAGGCTGTTTTTCGTCAATAACTCGAAAACGAGCACGGTAACGCTCGTTTTCGCCCGTACGATACTTGTACCGTTTACCGTTGGCTACCTGGTAGACGGTTTTTTTTTTTTTTATCTCGAAGTTTGAGAGCTTTTTTAATTTTTTCCACAAAAACGAGCACGTGAACGCCAATTTTCGTCTATACGATTCTTATGCAGTTTTATATTGTCTACACGGTCCACTGATCGTTTTATTTTTTTGTCGAATTTTGAGAATTTTTTTTTTTTTTTCTCGAAAACGAGCTCGACGACCTGCACTTTTGACGACGCCATCGTGTTCCCCGGATTTTTTCCTGCAAGATAGCGTGTCTATTTTTTGTCCTACGACGATTTTTGACGCCGGAGCGGTGTTTCGGAGCAGAGCGGACTTAGAAACTTTAGCGCGTCGACCGCCGGAGCGATCGCTCCAGGCTGTTTTTCGTCAATAACTCGAAAACGAGCACGGTAACGCTCATTTTCGCCCGTACGATACTTGTACCGTTTACCGTTGGCTACCTGGTAGATGGTTCTTTTTTTTTTTATCTCGAAGTTTGAGAGCTTTTTTAATTTTTTCCACAAAAACGAGCACGTGAACGCCAATTTTCGTCTATACGATTCTTATGCAGTTTTATATTCTCTACACGGTCCACTGTTCGTTTTATTTTTTTGTCGAATTTTGAGAATTTTTTTTTTTTTTTCTCGAAAACGAGCTCGACGACCTGCACTTTTGACGACGCCATCGTGTTCCCCGGATTTTTTCCTGCAAGATAGGGTGGCGATTTTTTGTCCTACGACGATTTTTGACGCCGGAGCGATGATTCGGAGCAGAGCGGACTTAGAAACTTTCGCGCGTCGACCGCCGGACCGATCGCTCCAGGCTGTTTTTCGTCAATAACTCGAAAACGAGCACGGTAACGCTCGTTTTCGCCCGTACGATACTTGTACCGTTTACCGTTGGCTACCTGGCAGATGGTTTGTTTTTTTTTTATCTCGAATTTTGAGAGCTTTTTTAACTTTTTTCTCAAAAACGAGCACGTGAACGCCAATTTTGGTCTATACGATTCTTATGCAGTTTTAGATTCTCTACACGGTCCACTGATCGTTTTATTTTTTTGTCGAGTTTTGAGAATTTTTTTTTTTTTTTCTCGAAAACTAGCTCGACGACCTGCACTTTTGACGACGCCATCGTGTTCCCCGGATTTTTTCCTGCAAGATAGGCTGGCGATTTTTTGTCCTACTCCCATATTCGTGTCTTTTTGCTTAACGAAATCTTTTATATACTAATAACTTTTTAATAAAAAAACGTGCGACGGCAAAATCCGTCTTAGAGTCACTGGGGTGGTGACATGACAAAATATGTTAAGATCAGCCGCCCCTATGCGTAAAGTATGTCGTTTTTCCATTTTTTCACCCCGGAGCGACACCAACATTGTGTTGCAATTTTAAACCGCGCGGTTAAACGGCGGGCCAAACAGTCGCTGGTTTATGCAACAACAACCATCAAACTAGTAGGAGAATACACGCCCGTGATAGTATAGGAGATTCCCACTGTCCCTATCTTTTTTTTTATCTCGGACATATATATACCGGCTTATCGTCAATAACTCGAAAACCAGCACGTTAAGGCCAATTTTGGTCTATACGATTCTTATGCAGTTTTAGATTCTCTACACGGTCCAATGATCGTTTTATTTTTTTGTCGAATTTTGAGAATTTTTTTTTTTTTTTCTCGAAAACGAGCTCGACGACCTGCACTTTTGACGACGCCATCGTGTTCCCCGGATATTTTCCTGCAAGATAGCGTGTCTATTTTTTGTCCTACGACGATTTTTGACGCCGGAGCGGTGTTTCGGAGCAGAGCGGACTTGAAAACTTTCGCGCGTCGACCGCCGGAGCGATCGCTCCAGGCTGTTTTTCGTCAATAACTCGAAAACGAGCACGGTAACGCTCATTTTCGCCCGTACGATACTTGTACCGTTTACCGTTGGCTACCTGGTAGATGGTTTTTTTTTTTTTTATCTCGAAGTTTGAGAGCTTTTTTAATTTTTTCCACAAAAACGAGCACGTGAACGCCAATTTTCGTCTATACGATTCTTATGCAGTTTTATATTCTCTACACGGTCCACTGATCGTTTTATTTTTTTGTCGAATTTTGAGAATTTTTTTTTTTTTTTCTCGAAAACGAGCTCGACGACCTGCACTTTTGACGACGCCATCGTGTTCCCCGGATTTTTTCCTGCAAGATAGCGTGTCTATTTTTTGTCCTACGACGATTTTTGACGCCGGAGCGATGATTCGGAGCAGAGCGGACTTAGAAACTTTCGCGCGTCGACCGCCGGACCGATCGCTCCAGGCTGTTTTTCGTCAATAACTCGAAAACGAGCACGGTAACGCTCGTTTTCGCCCGTACGATACTTGTACCGTTTACCGTTGGCTACCTGGTAGATGGTTTTTTTTTTTTTTATCTCGAAGTTTGAGAGCTTTTTTAATTTTTTCCACAAAAACGAGCACGTGAACGCCAATTTTCGTCTGTACGATTCTTATGCAGTTTTAGATTCTCTACACGGTCCAATGATCGTTTTATTTTTTTGTCGAATTTTGAGAATTTTTTTTTTTTTTTCTCGAAAACGAGCTCGACGACCTGCACTTTTGACGACGCCATCGTGTTCCCCGGATTTTTTCCTGCAAGATAGGGTGGCGATTTTTTGTCCTACGACGATTTTTGACGCCGGAGCGGTGTTTCGGAGCAGAGCGGACTTAGAAACTTTCGCGCGTCGACCGCCGGAGCGATCGCTCCAGGCTGTTTTTCGTCAATAACTCGAAAACGAGCACGGTAACGCTCATTTTCGCCCGTACGATACTTGTACCGTTTACCGTTGGCTACCTGGTAGATGGTTTTTTTTTTTTTTATCTCGAAGTTTGAGAGCTTTTTTAATTTTTTCAACAAAAACGAGCACGTGAACGCCAATTTTCGTCTATACGATTCTTATGCAGTTTTATATTCTCTACACGGTCCAGTGATCGTTTTATTTTTTTGTCGAATTTTGAGAATTTTTTTTTTTTTTTCTCGAAAACGAGCTCGACGACCTGCACTTTTGACGACGCCATCGTGTTCCCCGGATTTTTTCCTGCAAGATAGGGTGGCGATTTTTTGTCCTACGACGATTTTTGACGCCGGAGCGATGATTCGGAGCAGAGCGGACTTAGAAACTTTCGCGCGTCGACCGCCGGACCGATCGCTCCAGGCTGTTTTTCGTCAATAACTCGAAAACGAGCACGGTAACGCTCGTTTTCGCCCGTACGATACTTGTACCGTTTACCGTTGGCTACCTGGTAGACGGTTTTTTTTTTTTTTATCTCGAAGTTTGAGAGCTTTTTTAATTTTTTCCACAAAAACGAGCACGTGAACGCCAATTTTCGTCTATACGATTCTTATGCAGTTTTATATTGTCTACACGGTCCACTGATCGTTTTATTTTTTTGTCGAATTTTGAGAATTTTTTTTTTTTTTTCTCGAAAACGAGCTCGACGACCTGCACTTTTGACGACGCCATCGTGTTCCCCGGATTTTTTCCTGCAAGATAGCGTGTCTATTTTTTGTCCTACGACGATTTTTGACGCCGGAGCGGTGTTTCGGAGCAGAGCGGACTTAGAAACTTTAGCGCGTCGACCGCCGGAGCGATCGCTCCAGGCTGTTTTTCGTCAATAACTCGAAAACGAGCACGGTAACGCTCATTTTCGCCCGTACGATACTTGTACCGTTTACCGTTGGCTACCTGGTAGATGGTTCTTTTTTTTTTTATCTCGAAGTTTGAGAGCTTTTTTAATTTTTTCCACAAAAACGAGCACGTGAACGCCAATTTTCGTCTATACGATTCTTATGCAGTTTTATATTCTCTACACGGTCCACTGTTCGTTTTATTTTTTTGTCGAATTTTGAGAATTTTTTTTTTTTTTTTCGAAAACGAGCTCGACGACCTGCACTTTTGACGACGCCATCGTGTTCCCCGGATTTTTTCCTGCAAGATAGGGTGGCGATTTTTTGTCCTACGACGATTTTTGACGCCGGAGCGATGATTCGGAGCAGAGCGGACTTAGAAACTTTCGCGCGTCGACCGCCGGACCGATCGCTCCAGGCTGTTTTTCGTCAATAACTCGAAAACGAGCACGGTAACGCTCGTTTTCGCCCGTACGATACTTGTACCGTTTACCGTTGGCTACCTGGCAGATGGTTTGTTTTTTTTTTATCTCGAATTTTGAGAGCTTTTTTAACTTTTTTCTCAAAAACGAGCACGTGAACGCCAATTTTGGTCTATACGATTCTTATGCAGTTTTAGATTCTCTACACGGTCCACTGATCGTTTTATTTTTTTGTCGAGTTTTGAGAATTTTTTTTTTTTTTTCTCGAAAACTAGCTCGACGACCTGCACTTTTGACGACGCCATCGTGTTCCCCGGATTTTTTCCTGCAAGATAGCGTGTCTATTTTTTGTCCTACGACGATTTTTGACGCCGGAGCGGTGTTTCGGAGCAGAGCGGACTTAGAAACTTTCGCGCGTCGACCGCCGGAGCGATCGCTCCAGGCTGTTTTTCGTCAATAACTCGAAAACGAGCACGGTAACGCTCATTTTCGCCCGTACGATACTTGTACCGTTTACCGTTGGCTACCTGGTAGACGGTTTTTTTTTTTTTTATCTCGAAGTTTGAGAGCTTTTTTAATTTTTTCCACAAAAACGAGCACGTGAACGCCAATTTTCGTCTATACGATTCTTATGCAGTTTTATATTGTCTACACGGTCCACTGATCGTTTTATTTTTTTGTCGAATTTTGAGAATTTTTTTTTTTTTTTCTCGAAAACGAGCTCGACGACCTGCACTTTTGACGACGCCATCGTGTTCCCCGGATTTTTTCCTGCAAGATAGCGTGTCTATTTTTTGTCCTACGACGATTTTTGACGCCGGAGCGGTGTTTCGGAGCAGAGCGGACTTAGAAACTTTAGCGCGTCGACCGCCGGAGCGATCGCTCCAGGCTGTTTTTCGTCAATAACTCGAAAACGAGCACGGTAACGCTCATTTTCGCCCGTACGATACTTGTACCGTTTACCGTTGGCTACCTGGTAGATGGTTCTTTTTTTTTTTATCTCGAAGTTTGAGAGCTTTTTTAATTTTTTCCACAAAAACGAGCACGTGAACGCCAATTTTCGTCTATACGATTCTTATGCAGTTTTATATTCTCTACACGGTCCACTGTTCGTTTTATTTTTTTGTCGAATTTTGAGAATTTTTTTTTTTTTTTTCGAAAACGAGCTCGACGACCTGCACTTTTGACGACGCCATCGTGTTCCCCGGATTTTTTCCTGCAAGATAGGGTGGCGATTTTTTGTCCTACGACGATTTTTGACGCCGGAGCGATGATTCGGAGCAGAGCGGACTTAGAAACTTTCGCGCGTCGACCGCCGGACCGATCGCTCCAGGCTGTTTTTCGTCAATAACTCGAAAACGAGCACGGTAACGCTCGTTTTCGCCCGTACGATACTTGTACCGTTTACCGTTGGCTACCTGGCAGATGGTTTGTTTTTTTTTTATCTCGAATTTTGAGAGCTTTTTTAACTTTTTTCTCAAAAACGAGCACGTGAACGCCAATTTTGGTCTATACGATTCTTATGCAGTTTTAGATTCTCTACACGGTCCACTGATCGTTTTATTTTTTTGTCGAGTTTTGAGAATTTTTTTTTTTTTTTCTCGAAAACTAGCTCGACGACCTGCACTTTTGACGACGCCATCGTGTTCCCCGGATTTTTTCCTGCAAGATAGCGTGTCTATTTTTTGTCCTACGACGATTTTTGACGCCGGAGCGGTGTTTCGGAGCAGAGCGGACTTAGAAACTTTCGCGCGTCGACCGCCGGAGCGATCGCTCCAGGCTGTTTTTCGTCAATAACTCGAAAACGAGCACGGTAACGCTCATTTTCGCCCGTACGATACTTGTACCGTTTACCGTTGGCTACCTGGTAGACGGTTTTTTTTTTTTTTATCTCGAAGTTTGAGAGCTTTTTTAATTTTTTCCACAAAAACGAGCACGTGAACGCCAATTTTCGTCTATACGATTCTTATGCAGTTTTATATTGTCTACACGGTCCACTGATCGTTTTATTTTTTTGTCGAATTTTGAGAATTTTTTTTTTTTTTTCTCGAAAACGAGCTCGACGACCTGCACTTTTGACGACGCCATCGTGTTCCCCGGATTTTTTCCTGCAAGATAGCGTGTCTATTTTTTGTCCTACGACGATTTTTGACGCCGGAGCGGTGGTTCGGAGCAGAGCGGACTTAGAAACTTTAGCGCGTCGACCGCCGGAGCGATCGCTCCAGGCTGTTTTTCGTCAATAACTCGAAAACGAGCACGGTAACGCTCATTTTCGCCCGTACGATACTTGTACCGTTTACCGTTGGCTACCTGGTAGATGGTTCTTTTTTTTTTTATCTCGAAGTTTGAGAGCTTTTTTAATTTTTTCCACAAAAACGAGCACGTGAACGCCAATTTTCGTCTATACGATTCTTATGCAGTTTTATATTCTCTACACGGTCCACTGTTCGTTTTATTTTTTTGTCGAATTTTGAGAATTTTTTTTTTTTTTTTCGAAAACGAGCTCGACGACCTGCACTTTTGACGACGCCATCGTGTTCCCCGGATTTTTTCCTGCAAGATAGGGTGGCGATTTTTTGTCCTACGACGATTTTTGACGCCGGAGCGATGATTCGGAGCAGAGCGGACTTAGAAACTTTCGCGCGTCGACCGCCGGACCGATCGCTCCAGGCTGTTTTTCGTCAATAACTCGAAAACGAGCACGGTAACGCTCGTTTTCGCCCGTACGATACTTGTACCGTTTACCGTTGGCTACCTGGCAGATGGTTTGTTTTTTTTTTATCTCGAATTTTGAGAGCTTTTTTAACTTTTTTCTCAAAAACGAGCACGTGAACGCCAATTTTGGTCTATACGATTCTTATGCAGTTTTAGATTCTCTACACGGTCCACTGATCGTTTTATTTTTTTGTCGAGTTTTGAGAATTTTTTTTTTTTTTTCTCGAAAACTAGCTCGACGACCTGCACTTTTGACGACGCCATCGTGTTCCCCGGATTTTTTCCTGCAAGATAGCGTGTCTATTTTTTGTCCTACGACGATTTTTGACGCCGGAGCGGTGTTTCGGAGCAGAGCGGACTTAGAAACTTTCGCGCGTCGACCGCCGGAGCGATCGCTCCAGGCTGTTTTTCGTCAATAACTCGAAAACGAGCACGGTAACGCTCATTTTCGCCCGTACGATACTTGTACCGTTTACCGTTGGCTACCTGGTAGATGGTTTTTTTTTTTTTTATCTCGAAGTTTGAGAGCTTTTTTAATTTTTTCCACAAAAACGAGCACGTGAACGCCAATTTTCGTCTATACGATTCTTATGCAGTTTTATATTCTCTACACGGTCCACTGATCGTTTTATTTTTTTGTCGAATTTTGAGAATTTTTTTTTTTTTTTCTCGAAAACGAGCTCGACGACCTGCACTTTTGACGACGCCATCGTGTTCCCCGGATTTTTTCCTGCAAGATAGCGTGTCGATTTTTTGTCCTAGCTCAATTATTAAGGAAGTTACGGTTTCTTGATTTTTCGGTATGTTCGAACTGGTCTTTTAGGCGGGCGCTCGGTCGCGCGGTGCTTTCGCATCGACCGACGTACCGATCGGCGGCGACGGTTTTTCGTCTATATCTCGAAAACTAGTACGCTAACACATATTTTGACCTATATGATATTTGTTCAGTGTAATTTTTTCTATCTGGTAGGCTGGTTTTTTTTTTTTTATCTCGAATTTTTTGAACGTTTTTGTTTTTTTCTCGAAAACTAGCGCGACGACCGATATTTTTAACTACGGTTTTGAATTCGTCTAATTTTTGCCTACAAGATAGCGTGTCGAGTTTTTGTTCTGCGACGATTTTGACCATTTTTTCATTTTTTTCTCGAAAACGAGCACGGCAATCTATATTTTTAACGACGGCATCGTGTTCCCCTGCTTTTTTCCTACAAGATAGCGTTTTTTTTTTTTGCCCTAGCTCAATTATTAAGGAAATTACAGGTGTTGGTTTTCGCTCTAAGTTATAACAGGCCGTTCGGGCGGGCGGTTGGGTCGCGCGGTTCCCCCCATAAGCGGCCGTGCGTAAGCCCGTG
>NW_027488399.1:67500-70000 GCF_051014445.1 Colletes latitarsis
TGGACGCTGCCGCGTTCGTTCGTAAATGAATAATATACATACTCATGGCTAACTTGAGGCGAATAATCGCAAACGACGACGCGTCGATTTTGCGGCCATCGTTGCTCGCGCGACTAACGACGACCAGCCGAAACGGCTGTAGTTTATCGCATCGATTTCATCGAGCAACCGATGGACGCTGCCGCGTTCGTTCGTAAATGAATAATATAATACTCACGGATAGCCTGAGGCGAATAATCGCAAACGACGACGCGTCGATTGTGCGGCCATCGTTGCTCGCGCGACTAACGACGATCAGCCGAGACGGCTGTAGTTTATCGCATCGATTTCATCGAGCAACCGATGGACGCTGCCGCGTTCGTTCGTAAATGAATGTTATACATACTCACGGATAGCCTGAGGCGAATAATCGCAAACGACGACGCGTCGATTGTGCGGCCATCGTTGCTCGCGCGACTAACGACGATCAGCCGAGACGGCTGTAGTTTATCGCATCGATTTCATCGAGCAACCGATGGACGCTGCCGCGTTCGTTCGTAAATGAATGTTATACATACTCACGGATAGCCTGAGGCGAATAATCGCAAACGACGACGCGTCGATTGTGCGGCCATCGTTGCTCGCGCGACTAACGACGATCAGCCGAGACGGCTGTAGTTTATCGCATCGATTTCATCGAGCAACCGATGGACGCTGCCGCGTTCGTTCGTAAATGAATAATATACATACTCATGGCTAACGTGAGGCGAATAATCGCAAACGACGACGCGTCGATTGTGCGGCCATCCGTTGCTCGCGCGACTAACGACGACCAGCCGAGAAGGCTGTAGTTTATCGCATCGATTTCATCGAGCAACCGATGGGCGCTGCCGCGTGCGTTCGCCCGATTGCGCGTGAAGTTACTGTTCGGAACCAAGAATATACGGGTGTATTATACCCGTTTGGTCGCAGCCACGCGCAAAGGCTTTTGAATGTACTGTACGCCCGGCCGTCGAACGATGGTTTTCCGTCATTCAGGAAACAAAAAGAAACTTTTGTCGTCGATATGGCGCGTTCAATCCTCCGTCGATACGCTGGTCGGAGGTGCGAACATCGAATATTTTTAAAGCAAAGAACAAGGAGCATTTTTAAATACAAAGAGAAAAATTGTAAATTGTATATGATTACCCTGAACGGTGGATCACTTGGCTCGTGGGTCGATGAAGAACGCAGCTAATTGCGCGTCAACGTGTGAACTGCAGGACACATGAACATCGACATTTCGAACGCACATTGCGGTCCACGGATAAAATTCCTGGACCACGCCTGGCTGAGGGTCGTTCACTTGTCCTAAAACTGCTTGCGTTGTTCTCAGATTCCCTAACCCCGCCGTCGTTTACCTCTCCTTTCGGGGAGATGGCGAAGAACGTTTCGGAGCCGGGTCGATGAAGAGAAAGGTATCAACGTACGAGCGAGAATTTGGGTATTTCGTTGGCGTTTGTCGCTGGACGTACGAAAAAGAATAAATATTATATATTATTGGCAAGTTTGCGCACCCCTTGCGTGGTGAGGCAGAGATCAGTCTGGACTCGCGCGAGTGTTTTACGGCGTCGTGCGTCGTGTTGTCTGGAGTATCATCACGACCGCCCGTTAAAGCACCGCTCCTACGATTTCTGACTTTGACGGCACTAAAAACCACCGTGGGGCGCAAATCGCGTTTCGTACAAATCTAATGATTACCGGCGCTCCCGACGTTGCCCGAAGTTAATAATTTATGCAAAGGAAAGAGAAAATAAAGCGTATACTAGTTTTGGAGCATAACAAAAAGGACACTGGAAAGAAATTTGACCAAACACTGATAATTATGATATGTAATATATGCCCTACCACGTGAAATTTGTGGTATCCGTCGGTCGTCGTCTTCCTCTCTGTTCGTTCGTACAGCCCCAGGGAAAAATGATAATTTATCAAACGAATCGGACGATCATCCTCTATGGAGAGGCTCGAACGAACACGACGAGAAGCGCGATACGAACGGAACCCAAAAGAAGGGATATACTCTGAGAAGTTGGTCGCCCCATGTCTCTCTTTGTTACGAATATGTATATCGATTGCGAGACCGCGCGTTTAGCCGGTCGTCCAGTCCACGAATGCTTTTCTTTCGAACTTACGGTGGACTTTGGTAGACTATCAAAGAATCAACGAAAATCGGATCGGGTAGTTCTATCATAGACACACACCGTGGTTCTTCTTTAATTTGAAAAGCGACGGAAGGACGTTAAAAGTAATCAGCCGGTTACGCCTAGCGAGCGTTTCGCATCGAACGAATGAAAAACTAAGACAGAAGGGAGACACTTTGGCGAGGCGCTAAAAACCCATCATTGATATCCTTTTCTCCGAGAAAGCAAAATGCTATTATATGCTATCGGAGGACGCGGAGAAGTAGGAGGTGGTGGTCGATTCCATATATACACCAGGTTCTTGTTGCTCCGATTCGTTACGGTGTACGATTTGTTTTTCT
>NW_027488399.1:72500-77500 GCF_051014445.1 Colletes latitarsis
TCTTCCCCTCGGACCTTGAAAATCCAGGAGAGGGCCACGTGGAGGTGTCGCGCCGGTTCGTACCCATATCCGCAGCAGGTCTCCAAGGTAAAGAGCCTCTAGTCGATAGATTAATGTAGGTAAGGGAAGTCGGCAAATTGGATCCGTAACTTCGGAATAAGGATTGGCTCTGAGGAGCGGGGCGTGTCGGGCTTGGTCGGGAAGCGAGTCTGGCTGACGTGCCGGGCCTGGGCGAGGTGAACGGCGTTGAACGGATTCGTTCGTTCTCGTCGGGATCCGAGCTCGGTCCCGTGCCTTGGCCTCCCGCGGATCTTCCTTGCTGCGAGGCTTTCGTTGGCGGCTTGCCGTCGTCGATCGTCCTCTTCGGCCGCCATTCAACACTCAGCTCAGAACTGGCACGGACTAGGGGAATCCGACTGTCTAATTAAAACAAAGCATTGCGATGGCCCCCAAGGGTGTTGACGCAATGTGATTTCTGCCCAGTGCTCTGAATGTCAACGTGAAGAAATTCAAAAAAGCGCGGGTAAACGGCGGGAGTAACTATGACTCTCTTAAGGTAGCCAAATGCCTCGTCATCTAATTAGTGACGCGCATGAATGGATTAACGAGATTCCCACTGTCCCTATCTACTGGCGTCTAGAAGCCGTCCGGGCGTATAGCTTGCTATACGGCACCAGGATCGCATGTGCCAACCCCTCCTCCACGCGGTGGACGCTGCAAACGGCATTTATGCCGGCCAACGGGGCTCTGGTTTCGGCAGGGGCGGTGCAGGGGCACACCGTATGGGAGTAGCGACCCCACCTTCCCGAGCAAGACGTGATCCGTCATTCGTACTGTGCAAACACAGAGATGTCAGAAAAGAGTGGTGTCAGGAAAGCAAAGAGAGATGGGGAAGCATTATGACTAGCGTATACTTAACACCTGGGGGCTTCGGCCCCCATTTCACGTTAAGGCTTATTGGAGAAGGCGTATATTGTACAAAAAGGGGCTATATGCCCCTTTTTCACTTTAAGGAACTTTTCAAAAGTTCCTACTCGAACATCTGGGACTTCTCCAAGAAAGACCTAACTCATACCAGGGGGCTATAAGCCCCCTTTTTGCTTTAATGCTTTTCCGAGGAGGCGATCCTGACACCAGAAATCAAAAAGGGGGCTATATGCCCCCTTTTCACGTTGAGCAAATAATAAGATCAGAAAGAGACACGAAACGACGTCTGTATGCGTCCCCAAAAGCAATACGCCGCTGGGAAAAGCAATACGCCGCTGGGCTTGGCAGAACCCAGCACACCAAAACATCTGGTGGCAGACGTCGTAATGCCAGACGAATGACGGAAGGAGGCCACCGTAGAAGTAGCTGAGCTGCTCCCTACTGCCTGAAGGTGTCGGCTGGGAAACCACGCTAGTATCCTAGGTAGGGAGACGGGCCTCGAAACGTGGATCGCTCCCCTGGCCATTAGAAGACTCCGCCTAGACCAGCTCAACTCCGAGCTGTAAACCGGTGGTGTACGGCTCTGTCAGACTCGGAGTCCTTGCCATACGGACGCTGCATATAGGAAGGATATGCAGCGTATGACGAAAACACTGAAAGGTACGCCAACGACGAAAGACAACATGTATTTATACATGTAAGACCGTCGTCGCGCTGCTGACAGCAGCTCCCGTCGTTGGCGATGGCAAAAGGACGCTGAAGCGTCAAGAGCATAGTTGATGATGGCAAAGTGAGTTTTACTAGTCGTGCTAAGGACGAGTCCCACGTTTTGGAGCTAATGCTACAGGGACATGATGCCCGAGGTCATGTCCTAGTTACGCAGCGGGTTCCCTGCAAAAACAGGGAGCAGAAACCGGGCGTAGCGAAGCAGAGGGAACATCTGCTTGAGGTTTGTTCCCCACGTGTTTGCCGTGCGTGGCGACCTGTGTCGGCGGAAAGGAGGATCCTGGGATCTGAGGGCCCTCTCTCCTGCGGGAGTGTAGCTGCCCAACACGTACCTTTGGCCTCTGCTTCGTCTAGACAGGCGGCTAGGCGAGAAAAGCAGCCCTGTGCCTAGTCAATCGGCTCGGAACACCACTCGTGGGTTCTATTGGGCGAGGAAGTGAACCTAGGAGTCCGGGGAAAGCCCGGTCGGCCTTTGTTCGCGGACTATATCCCGGGTGCAAGTCCTAACCCAGGCGGAGCCGGGTTCCAATTGAGGGTCCATGGAGGCCGGGACACACGCCGGGACGAAACAGTTTCCAGACAAGTATGGATCCTAAAATTAAATTGACACCGATAGACGCCTCGGTACCCCGCAAGGGGGAAAAGGGAGTAAAGGAGGCTACCGTCGTTGCCCCCGGCAGGACGACGGCAGCGAGTAGAAAGGCTGGGGTGGTCTCACCACCTCAGAAAAAGGCGAAGGAGGTTGAAGCTGGGAAGGGCGCTAAAACGCCCCCCAGCACCAGACCCCCGACGCTACGAAGCAAGGCTACAACATCGAAGCCTGCAGGAACGATATCCCCTGCGCCGACAAAGGATATCAAGAAGGACGGATCGGGGACACCACCCCGTACAACTCCACCGAGGAAGCCAGAGGCCAAAAAGCCGAAGGCAACCTCAGCAGGCAACGCCACGTCTTCGGACGGAGGAAAGGGCCATGAAGTCGACAGCGACGGTTGGGTAACCGTCGTGAAGAAAGAGAAGCCGCAAAGGGCAGAAAAAGCCCAGAAAAGCGGCGAGGAGTTGCCAGGAAAGGTGTCGGCGGAGGCGACACCTGGTCCATCGAACAGGCCTCTCGATAAAATCAATGGAGAGGCCTCGAAACTGTTCAAGGGTATCCGGACCAGCTGTCTTGGAAAAGAATCCAGGCTCAGCAAGGAGACCGGAGCCTTGATCGTAGGCAACGCGGCAGCTCTCTACGAGCTAGTCCAGGAGGTTCTTATCCAGAACTCTTTCCTAAAAGGACAGCTCGCGGCGATCCGGCAAGAGGTGAGAGCCTCCCAGAGGATCGCAGAGAGGGTTGCCCCTACGGTTTCGCAGACGACGGGTTCCCGTCCGACTGCAAAACCTGCACCAGTTCGTGCAGCAACGACTTACGCGCAAGCGGTAAAGGTCGACGCGAATCGAGTTTCCCCAGAAGCGGTAAAACCACCACGACATGTGGTGCGTATTTTCCCGCCGAAAGGGAAAGGACAGAACAGCGACGTGACCAAACAAACTGTTCTGTCACTGGTCAAGCCGGCGAAAGCCAAGATCCGCGTGAGGTCCGTCCGACGCATCCACTCCGGTGGCATAGCCGTCGAGACTGAACGCAAGGAGGATCTAAAGGCCTTCGTCAACTGCGCGAAGCTGAAAGAAGTAGGACTTTCAGCTACTCTACCGACCTTGAGGAACCCTACACTTATAGTGTATGACGTTCCCAAGTCGATGAGGAAAGAGGAGGTTTCTTCCAGTATCTGGAAGCAAAACCTCAGCGATATGACCCAGGGGGATGTGTCGTCCAATCTGAAGGTCCGGTTTGCAACCGGCCCGAAGGAAAAGGACACTGCCAACTGGGTCATGGAAGTCAGTCCGCTGGTTCGCCAGCGGCTGAAGAGCATGGGCAGGGTGTACCTGGGCTGGTCCGCATGCAGAGTGCAGGACTATGTCTCTGTTACACGCTGCTTTAAGTGTCAAATGTTTGGCCACATGGCCAAACATTGTAAAGCAAAAAGCGAGGTTTGCGGTCACTGCTCCGAAGAAGGGCATACCATTGCCTCTTGTACGGCGAAGAGTAAGTCCCCGACTTGCTCGAACTGTAAATCAAGAGGCAAGCAGCACAACCATAAGTCGCGAGACAAAAACTGCCCTGCCTATAAGGCAGCTTTAGACCTAGCAGTATCTCGTACGAATTATGGATAGAAACGACCCGGAGAATCCTCTAAGGCAATTGCGCATCGCGCAGCATAATATGCGGCGTGCGCTAATTGTTCATGGTGAGGTGAGCGAGCTAATGCACACAAAGGAGATCGACGTGTTGCTCATGCAGGAACCTTACCAATTTCAGGGACAGATTCCAGGCTTTGGGCTCACGGCGAAGGTGATTGCCGAGAATGAACGTGCTATGGCCGCAATAGTGGTCAGAAACCCGGACATCTCGGTGGTAAAAATCACACAGCTGTGTGATACTCACACCTCCTGCGTTTGCATTAGCGGACCCTTCGGTAGTTTCTACCTCGTTAGCCAGTACTTTCAATGCTCGGAAGACATTGAACCAAGTCTGGCACGCTTGGAGAGGACACTCGATGCTCTCCAACACCGTCGAGTCGTGATAGCCGCGGACGTCAATGCCAAATCCCACCTTTGGGGGGGAGAAAGCGTTCGACCGGACACGCGAGGCGAGAAACTCGAAGAGTTTATCGCATTACACGACTTGACGATTTTGAACGAGGCTGGGAGTATTCCTACATACTCCAGCCCTGCCGGTGAGTCATGGATCGATGTCACATTATCGACCCCAGACATGGCGACAATTGTGCGAAACTGGACGGTTCACGAGGATTGGACCTCCAGTGACCACCGACTCATTGATTTTGTCTTACAGTTCACGGACGTGAATGAGAATCGAAGCCCACAGCCTCGATTCCGCACGTTGCATGCGAACTGGGAGCGATTTGATCAAGTTCTTCTTGAAGGCGCGAGGCAATTACCCCTCGGCACTGGTTGCCGCAGGGAAGTCGAACACCTAGCACAAGAGGTCGAGAAATCGATCATCGATGCGTGCAATGCCTCAATGCGCCCCAAGAAGTGGCATTCGAAGTCCGTCCCATGGTGGACGGAAAATTTGACGAGAATGAAAGCGCGAGTCTATCGACTTAGACGAGCCTTTCAGCGCGAGAGGAACTCGGAGGAGAGAGCGGCAAAGCAGGCTGAGTATCGAACATCTAGACTCGCCTACACAGCCGCAGTGCGCGCTGCGAAAGCACAAAGCTGGCAGAACTTTGTGACGGAGCAGGGGAATAAAGAGCCATGGGGACTTGTGTACAAGATCG
>NW_027488399.1:82500-97500 GCF_051014445.1 Colletes latitarsis
GACCTAACCCAGTCCTAACCCAGACCTAACCCAGTCCTAACCCAGTCCTAAGCCAGACCTAACCCAGACCTAACCCAGACCGAACCCAGACCTAACCCAGACCTAACCCAGTCCTAACCCAGACCTAACCCAGACCTAACCCAGTCCTAACCCAGTCCTAACCCAGACCGAACCCAGACCTAACCCAGACCTAACCCAGTCCTAACCCAGACCTAACCCAGTCCTAACCCAGACCTAACCCAGACCTAACCCAGTCCTAACCCAGTCCTAACCCAGACCTAACCCAGACCTAACCCAGACCTAACCCAGACCTAACCCAGACCTAACCCAGACCTAACCCAGAAATAACCCAGACCTAACCCAGACCTAACCCAGTCCTAACCCAGTCCTAACCCAGTCCTAACCCAGACCTAACCCAGTCCTAACCCAGTCCTAACCCAGACCTAACCCAGACCTAACCCAGACCTAACCAAATCCAGTACTAACCCAGACCTAACCCAGTCCTAACCCAGACCTAACCCAGTCCTAACCCAGACCTAACCCAGACCTAACCCAGTCCTAACCCAGTCCTAACCCAGACCTAACCCAGTCCTAACCCAGTCCTAACCCAGACCTAACCCAGTCCTAACCCAGTCCTAACCCAGACCTAACCCAGTCCTAACCCAGTCCTAACCCAGACCTAACCCAGACCTAACCCAGACCGAACCCAGACCTAACCCAGACCTAACCCAGTCCTAACCCAGACCTAACCCAGTCCTAACCCAGACCTAACCCAGACCTAACCCAGTCCTAACACAGTCCTAACCTAGTCCTAACCAAGTCCTAACCCAGAACCTACCCAGTCCTAACCCAAACCTAACCCAGACCTAACCCAGACCTAACCCAGTCCTAGCCCAGTCCTAACCCAGACCTAACCCAGTCCTAACCCAGACCTAACCCAGACCTAACCCAGTCCTAACCCAGTCCTAACCCAGACCTAACCCAGTCCTAACCCAGTCCTAACCCAGCCCTAACCCAGACCTAACCCAGACCTAACCCAGACCTAACCCAGAAATAACCCAGACCTAACCCAGACCTAACCCAGTCCTAACCCAGTACTAACCCAGTCCTAACCCAGACCTAACCCAGACCTAACCCAGACCTAACCCAGACCTAACCCAGACCTAACCCAGACCTAACCCAGAAATAACCCAGACCTAACCCAGACCTAACCCAGTCCTAACCCAGAAATACCCCAGACCTGACCCAGACCTAACCCAGACCTAACCCAGCCCTAACCCAGACCTAACCCAGACCTAACCCAGACCTAACCCAGAAATAACCCAGACCTAACCCAGACCTAACCCAGTCCTAACCCAGTACTAACCCAGTCCTAACCCAGACCTAACCCAGTCCTAACCCAGACCTAACCCAGACCTAACCCAGTCCTAACCTAGACCTAACCCAGTCCTAAACCAGACCTAACCCAATCCTAACCCAGACCTAACCCAGACCTAACCCAGACCTAACCCAGAAATAACCCAGACCTAACCCAGACCTAACCCAGTCCTAACCCAGTACTAACCCAGTCCTAACCCAGACCTAACCCAGACCTAACCCAGACCTAACCCAGACCTAACCCAGACCTAACCCAGACCTAACCCAGAAATAACCCAGACCTAACCCAGACCTAACCCAGTCCTAACCCAGAAATACCCCAGACCTGACCCAGACCTAACCCAGACCTAACCCAGCCCTAACCCAGACCTAACCCAGACCTAACCCAGACCTAACCCAGAAATAACCCAGACCTAACCCAGACCTAACCCAGTCCTAACCCAGTACTAACCCAGTCCTAACCCAGACCTAATCCAGTCCTAACCCAGACCTAACCCAGACCTAACCCAGACCTAACCCAGACCTAACCCAGAAATAACCCAGACCTAACCCAGACCTAACCCAGTCCTAACCCAGTCCTAACCCAGTCCTAACCCAGTCTTAAACCAGTCCTAACTCAGACCTAACCGAGACGTAACCCAGACCTTATCCAATTCAGTCCTAACACAGTCCATATTCATTTTTTTTTTTTTTTTTTGTTTTTTTTTTTTTATTTCTGTTTTAGATACCGAAGGAGATCCTTGGATAGGCACCCATGCCTCAGAAGAATATATGGGTAGTTTGAGAATCTGACTCACCATACCCCACAAGTGTCTCATCCGTCTTTACTCATTCAGACACCACTCATGCCAACAAGCATCCCGGGACGCAGGCGAAACTGCTCTCCGCATTACTTCACCTAACCAATTCTAAACTAGCCCTAACGCAGTTCCAATACAGTCATTACAAAATGGGCTAGGTCTGGGCCAGTGTTGCGGGGGTTTGGGGCGCGCAGACCCCAGTCAGCAAAACGAATTCAATATGATGCTGTTCAATTTAATATGATACCGCTATTACAAAGGGGGTTAGGTCTGGGCTAGTGTAGCGGGGGACTGGGGGGCGCAGACCCCTGTCAGCAAAACGAATTCAATATGATGCTGCTCAATTTAATTTGATACCGCTATTACAAAATGGGTTAGGTCTGGGCTGGTGTAGCGGGGGTTTGGGGGGCGCAGACCCCAGTCAGCAAAACGAATTCAATATGATGCTGTTCAATTTAATTTGATACCGCTATTACAAAATGGGTTAGGTCTGGGCTAGTGTAGCGGGGGTTTGGGGGGCGCAGACCCCTGTCAGCAAAACGAATTTAGTACGATGCTGTTCAATTTAATTTGATACCGCTATTACAAAATGGGTTAGGTCTGGGCTAGTGTAGCGGGGGTTTGGGGGGCGCAGCCCCCCATTCAGCAAAACGAATTATGTACGATGCTGTTCAATTTAATATGATACCACTATTACAAAGTGGGTTAGGTCTGGGCTAGTGTAGCGGGGGTCTGGGGGGCGCAGACCCCTGTCAGCAAAACGAATTCAATATGATGCTGTTCAATTTAATTTGATACAGCTATTACAAAATGGGTTAGGTCTGGGCTAGTGTAGCGGGGGTTTGGGGGGCGCAGCCCCCCATTCAGCAAAACGAATTATGTACGATGCTGTTCAATTTAATATGATACCACTATTACAAAGTGGGTTAGGTCTGGGCTAGTGTAGCGGGGGTCTGGGGGGCGCAGACCCCAGTCAGCAAAACGAATTCAATATGATGCTGTTCAATTTAATTTGATACCGCTATTACAAAATGGGTTAGGTCTGGGCTAGTGTAGCGGGGGTTTGGGGGGCGCAGCCCCCCATTCAGCAAAACGAATTTAGTACGATGCTGTTCAATTTAATATGATACCGCTATTACAAAGTGGGTTAGGTCCGGGCTAGTGTTGCGGGGGTCTGGGGCGCGCAGACCCCAGTCAGCAAAACGAATTCAACATGATGCTGTTCAATTTAATATGATACCGCTATTACAAAGGGGGTTAGGTCTGGGCTAGTGTAGCGGGGGTCTGGGGGGCGCAGACCCCTGTCAGCAAAACGAATTTAGTACGATGCTGTTCAATTTAATTTGATACCGCTATTACAAAATGGGTTAGGTCTGGGCTAGTGTAGCGGGGGTTTGGGGGGCGCAGCCCCCCATTCAGCAAAACGAATTAAGTACGATGCTGTTCAATTTAATATGATACCACTATTACAAAGTGGGTTAGGTCTGGGCTATTGTAGCGGGGGTCTGGGGGGCGCAGACCCCAGTCGGCAAAACGAATTCAATATGATGCTGTTCAATTTAGTTTGATACCGCTATTACAAAATGGGTTAGGTCTGGGCTAGTGTAGCGGGGGTTTGGGGGGCGCAGCCCCCCATTCAGCAAAACGAATTTAGTACGATGCTGTTCAATTTAATGTGATACCGCTATTACAAAGTGGGTTAGGTCCGGGCTAGTGTTGCGGGGGTCTGGGGCGCGCAGACCCCAGTCAGCAAAACGAATTCAATATGATGCTGTTCAATTTAATATGATACCGCTATTACAAAGGGGGTTAGGTCTGGGCTAGTGTAGCGGGGGTCTGGGGGGCGCAGACCCCTGTCAGCAAAACGAATTTAGTACGATGCTGTTCAATTTAATTTGATACCGCTATTACAAAATGGGTTAGGTCTGGGCTAGTGTAGCGGGGGTTTGGGGGGCGCAGCCCCCCATTCAGCAAAACGAATTAAGTACGATGCTGTTCAATTTAATATGATACCACTATTACAAAGTGGGTTAGGTCTGGGCTATTGTAGCGGGGGTCTGGGGGGCGCAGACCCCAGTCAGCAAAACGAATTCAATATGATGCTGTTCAATTTAATTTGATACCGCTATTACAAAATGGGTTAGGTCTGGGCTAGTGTAGCGGGGGTTTGGGGGGCGCAGCCCCCCATTCAGCAAAACGAATTTAGTACGATGCTGTTCAATTTAATATGATACCGCTATTACAAAGTGGGTTAGGTCCGGGCTAGTGTTGCGGGGGTCTGGGGGGCGCAGCCCCCCAGTCAGCAAAACGAATTTAGTACGATGCTGTTCAATTTAATTTGATACCGCTATTACAAAATGGGTTAGGTCTGGGCTAGTGTAGCGGGGGTTTGGGGGGCGCAGCCCCCCATTCAGCAAAACGAATTAAGTACGATGCTGTTCAATTTAATATGATACCACTATTACAAAGTGGGTTTGGTCTGGGCTAGTGTAGCGGGGGTCTGGGGGGCGCAGACCCCAGTCAGCAAAACGAATTCAATATGATGCTGTTCAACCCCTCGGGAATTTTTAATTTCTGTTTTATTCACCGTAATGCTCATGGAACGTACTTTCACATTCTTGTTTTTTGCTTCACGAAAATTTTTGTACACTAATTACTTTTTAATAGGAAAACGTGCAACGGCAAACTCCTTCCTAGGGTCACTGGGAAGATGACATTGACAAAATATGTTAAGATCAGCCGCCCCTATGCGTAAAGTATGTCGTTTTTCCATTTTTTCGATCCGGAGCGACACCAACATTGTGTTGCAATTTTAAACTGCGCGGTTAAACGGCGGGCCAAACAGTCGGTGGTTTATGCAACAGCAACCATCAAACTAGTAGGAGAATACACGCCCGTGATAGTATAGGAGATTCCCACTGTCCCTATCTTTTTTTTTATCTCGGACATATATATACCGGCTTATCGTCAATAACTCGAAAACCAGCACGTTAAGGCCAATTTTGGTCTATACGATTCTTATGCAGTTTTAGATTCTCTACACGGTCCAATGATCGTTTTATTTTTTTGTCGAATTTTGAGAATTTTTTTTTTTTTTTCTCGAAAACGAGCTCGACGACCTGCACTTTTGACGACGCCATCGTGTTCCCCGGATTTTTTCCTGCAAGATAGGGTGGCGATTTTTTGTCCTACGACGATTTTTGACGCCGGAGCGATGATTCGGAGCAGAGCGGACTTAGAAACTTTCGCGCGTCGACCGCCGGACCGATCGCTCCAGGCTGTTTTTCGTCAATAACTCGAAAACGAGCACGGTAACGCTCGTTTTCGCCCGTACGATACTTGTACCGTTTACCGTTGGCTACCTGGCAGATGGTTTGTTTTTTTTTTATCTCGAATTTTGAGAGCTTTTTTAACTTTTTTCTCAAAAACGAGCACGTGAACGCCAATTTTCGTCTATACGATTCTTATGCAGTTTTATATTCTCTACACGGTCCAGTGATCGTTTTATTTTTTTGTCGAATTTTGAGAATTTTTTTTTTTTTTTCTCGAAAACGAGCTCGACGACCTGCACTTTTGACGACGCCATCGTGTTCCCCGGATTTTTTCCTGCAAGATAGCGTGTCTATTTTTTGTCCTACGACGATTTTTGACGCCGGAGCGGTGTTTCGGAGCAGAGCGGACTTAGAAACTTTCGCGCGTCGACCGCCGGAGCGATCGCTCCAGGCTGTTTTTCGTCAATAACTCGAAAACGAGCACGGTAACGCTCATTTTCGCCCGTACGATACTTGTACCGTTTACCGTTGGCTACCTGGTAGATGGTTTTTTTTTTTTTTATCTCGAAGTTTGAGAGCTTTTTTAATTTTTTCCACAAAAACGAGCACGTGAACGCCAATTTTCGTCTATACGATTCTTATGCAGTTTTATATTCTCTACACGGTCCACTGATCGTTTTATTTTTTTGTCGAATTTTCAGAATTTTTTTTTTTTTTTCTCGAAAACGAGCTCGACGACCTGCACTTTTGACGACGCCATCGTGTTCCCCGGATTTTTTCCTGCAAGATAGCGTGTCTATTTTTTGTCCTACGACGATTTTTGACGCCGGAGCGATGATTCGGAGCAGAGCGGACTTAGAAACTTTCGCGCGTCGACCGCCGGAGCGATCGCTCCAGGCTGTTTTTCGTCAATAACTCGAAAACGAGCACGGTAACGCTCATTTTCGCCCGTACGATACTTGTACCGTTTACCGTTGGCTACCTGGTAGATGGTTTTTTTTTTTTTTATCTCGAAGTTTGAGAGCTTTTTTAATTTTTTCAACAAAAACGAGCACGTGAACGCCAATTTTCGTCTATACGATTCTTATGCAGTTTTATATTCTCTACACGGTCCACTGATCGTTTTATTTTTTTGTCGAATTTTGAGAATTTTTTTTTTTTTTTCTCGAAAACGAGCTCGACGACCTGCACTTTTGACGACGCCATCGTGTTCCCCGGATTTTTTCCTGCAAGATAGGGTGGCGATTTTTTGTCCTACGACGATTTTTGACGCCGGAGCGATGATTCGGAGCAGAGCGGACTTAGAAACTTTCGCGCGTCGACCGCCGGACCGATCGCTCCAGGCTGTTTTTCGTCAATAACTCGAAAACGAGCACGGTAACGCTCGTTTTCGCCCGTACGATACTTGTACCGTTTACCGTTGGCTACCTGGTAGACGGTTTTTTTTTTTTTTATCTCGAAGTTTGAGAGCTTTTTTAATTTTTTCCACAAAAACGAGCACGTGAACGCCAATTTTCGTCTATACGATTCTTATGCAGTTTTATATTGTCTACACGGTCCACTGATCGTTTTATTTTTTTGTCGAATTTTGAGAATTTTTTTTTTTTTTTCTCGAAAACGAGCTCGACGACCTGCACTTTTGACGACGCCATCGTGTTCCCCGGATTTTTTCCTGCAAGATAGCGTGTCTATTTTTTGTCCTACGACGATTTTTGACGCCGGAGCGGTGTTTCGGAGCAGAGCGGACTTAGAAACTTTAGCGCGTCGACCGCCGGAGCGATCGCTCCAGGCTGTTTTTCGTCAATAACTCGAAAACGAGCACGGTAACGCTCATTTTCGCCCGTACGATACTTGTACCGTTTACCGTTGGCTACCTGGTAGATGGTTCTTTTTTTTTTTATCTCGAAGTTTGAGAGCTTTTTTAATTTTTTCCACAAAAACGAGCACGTGAACGCCAATTTTCGTCTATACGATTCTTATGCAGTTTTATATTCTCTACACGGTCCACTGTTCGTTTTATTTTTTTGTCGAATTTTGAGAATTTTTTTTTTTTTTTCTCGAAAACGAGCTCGACGACCTGCACTTTTGACGACGCCATCGTGTTCCCCGGATTTTTTCCTGCAAGATAGGGTGGCGATTTTTTGTCCTACGACGATTTTTGACGCCGGAGCGATGATTCGGAGCAGAGCGGACTTAGAAACTTTCGCGCGTCGACCGCCGGACCGATCGCTCCAGGCTGTTTTTCGTCAATAACTCGAAAACGAGCACGGTAACGCTCGTTTTCGCCCGTACGATACTTGTACCGTTTACCGTTGGCTACCTGGCAGATGGTTTGTTTTTTTTTTATCTCGAAGTTTGAGAGCTTTTTTAACTTTTTTCTCAAAAACGAGCACGTGAACGCCAATTTTGGTCTATACGATTCTTATGCAGTTTTAGATTCTCTACACGGTCCACTGATCGTTTTATTTTTTTGTCGAGTTTTGAGAATTTTTTTTTTTTTTTCTCGAAAACTAGCTCGACGACCTGCACTTTTGACGACGCCATCGTGTTCCCCGGATTTTTTCCTGCAAGATAGGCTGGCGATTTTTTGTCCTACTCCCATATTCGTGTCTTTTTGCTTAACGAAATCTTTTATATACTAATAACTTTTTAATAAAAAAACGTGCGACGGCAAAATCCGTCTTAGAGTCACTGGGGTGGTGACATGACAAAATATGTTAAGATCAGCCGCCCCTATGCGTAAAGTATGTCGTTTTTCCATTTTTTCACCCCGGAGCGACACCAACATTGTGTTGCAATTTTAAACCGCGCGGTTAAACGGCGGGCCAAACAGTCGCTGGTTTATGCAACAACAACCATCAAACTAGTAGGAGAATACACGCCCGTGATAGTATAGGAGATTCCCACTGTCCCTATCTTTTTTTTTATCTCGGACATATATATACCGGCTTATCGTCAATAACTCGAAAACCAGCACGTTAAGGCCAATTTTGGTCTATACGATTCTTATGCAGTTTTAGATTCTCTACACGGTCCAATGATCGTTTTATTTTTTTGTCGAATTTTGAGAATTTTTTTTTTTTTTTCTCGAAAACGAGCTCGACGACCTGCACTTTTGACGACGCCATCGTGTTCCCCGGATATTTTCCTGCAAGATAGCGTGTCTATTTTTTGTCCTACGACGATTTTTGACGCCGGAGCGGTGTTTCGGAGCAGAGCGGACTTGAAAACTTTCGCGCGTCGACCGCCGGAGCGATCGCTCCAGGCTGTTTTTCGTCAATAACTCGAAAACGAGCACGGTAACGCTCATTTTCGCCCGTACGATACTTGTACCGTTTACCGTTGGCTACCTGGTAGATGGTTTTTTTTTTTTTTATCTCGAAGTTTGAGAGCTTTTTTAATTTTTTCCACAAAAACGAGCACGTGAACGCCAATTTTCGTCTATACGATTCTTATGCAGTTTTATATTCTCTACACGGTCCACTGATCGTTTTATTTTTTTGTCGAATTTTGAGAATTTTTTTTTTTTTTTCTCGAAAACGAGCTCGACGACCTGCACTTTTGACGACGCCATCGTGTTCCCCGGATTTTTTCCTGCAAGATAGCGTGTCTATTTTTTGTCCTACGACGATTTTTGACGCCGGAGCGATGATTCGGAGCAGAGCGGACTTAGAAACTTTCGCGCGTCGACCGCCGGACCGATCGCTCCAGGCTGTTTTTCGTCAATAACTCGAAAACGAGCACGGTAACGCTCGTTTTCGCCCGTACGATACTTGTACCGTTTACCGTTGGCTACCTGGTAGATGGTTTTTTTTTTTTTTATCTCGAAGTTTGAGAGCTTTTTTAATTTTTTCCACAAAAACGAGCACGTGAACGCCAATTTTCGTCTGTACGATTCTTATGCAGTTTTAGATTCTCTACACGGTCCAATGATCGTTTTATTTTTTTGTCGAATTTTGAGAATTTTTTTTTTTTTTTCTCGAAAACGAGCTCGACGACCTGCACTTTTGACGACGCCATCGTGTTCCCCGGATTTTTTCCTGCAAGATAGGGTGGCGATTTTTTGTCCTACGACGATTTTTGACGCCGGAGCGGTGTTTCGGAGCAGAGCGGACTTAGAAACTTTCGCGCGTCGACCGCCGGAGCGATCGCTCCAGGCTGTTTTTCGTCAATAACTCGAAAACGAGCACGGTAACGCTCATTTTCGCCCGTACGATACTTGTACCGTTTACCGTTGGCTACCTGGTAGATGGTTTTTTTTTTTTTTATCTCGAAGTTTGAGAGCTTTTTTAATTTTTTCAACAAAAACGAGCACGTGAACGCCAATTTTCGTCTATACGATTCTTATGCAGTTTTATATTCTCTACACGGTCCAGTGATCGTTTTATTTTTTTGTCGAATTTTGAGAATTTTTTTTTTTTTTTCTCGAAAACGAGCTCGACGACCTGCACTTTTGACGACGCCATCGTGTTCCCCGGATTTTTTCCTGCAAGATAGGGTGGCGATTTTTTGTCCTACGACGATTTTTGACGCCGGAGCGATGATTCGGAGCAGAGCGGACTTAGAAACTTTCGCGCGTCGACCGCCGGACCGATCGCTCCAGGCTGTTTTTCGTCAATAACTCGAAAACGAGCACGGTAACGCTCGTTTTCGCCCGTACGATACTTGTACCGTTTACCGTTGGCTACCTGGTAGACGGTTTTTTTTTTTTTTATCTCGAAGTTTGAGAGCTTTTTTAATTTTTTCCACAAAAACGAGCACGTGAACGCCAATTTTCGTCTATACGATTCTTATGCAGTTTTATATTGTCTACACGGTCCACTGATCGTTTTATTTTTTTGTCGAATTTTGAGAATTTTTTTTTTTTTTTCTCGAAAACGAGCTCGACGACCTGCACTTTTGACGACGCCATCGTGTTCCCCGGATTTTTTCCTGCAAGATAGCGTGTCTATTTTTTGTCCTACGACGATTTTTGACGCCGGAGCGGTGTTTCGGAGCAGAGCGGACTTAGAAACTTTAGCGCGTCGACCGCCGGAGCGATCGCTCCAGGCTGTTTTTCGTCAATAACTCGAAAACGAGCACGGTAACGCTCATTTTCGCCCGTACGATACTTGTACCGTTTACCGTTGGCTACCTGGTAGATGGTTCTTTTTTTTTTTATCTCGAAGTTTGAGAGCTTTTTTAATTTTTTCCACAAAAACGAGCACGTGAACGCCAATTTTCGTCTATACGATTCTTATGCAGTTTTATATTCTCTACACGGTCCACTGTTCGTTTTATTTTTTTGTCGAATTTTGAGAATTTTTTTTTTTTTTTTCGAAAACGAGCTCGACGACCTGCACTTTTGACGACGCCATCGTGTTCCCCGGATTTTTTCCTGCAAGATAGGGTGGCGATTTTTTGTCCTACGACGATTTTTGACGCCGGAGCGATGATTCGGAGCAGAGCGGACTTAGAAACTTTCGCGCGTCGACCGCCGGACCGATCGCTCCAGGCTGTTTTTCGTCAATAACTCGAAAACGAGCACGGTAACGCTCGTTTTCGCCCGTACGATACTTGTACCGTTTACCGTTGGCTACCTGGCAGATGGTTTGTTTTTTTTTTATCTCGAATTTTGAGAGCTTTTTTAACTTTTTTCTCAAAAACGAGCACGTGAACGCCAATTTTGGTCTATACGATTCTTATGCAGTTTTAGATTCTCTACACGGTCCACTGATCGTTTTATTTTTTTGTCGAGTTTTGAGAATTTTTTTTTTTTTTTCTCGAAAACTAGCTCGACGACCTGCACTTTTGACGACGCCATCGTGTTCCCCGGATTTTTTCCTGCAAGATAGCGTGTCTATTTTTTGTCCTACGACGATTTTTGACGCCGGAGCGGTGTTTCGGAGCAGAGCGGACTTAGAAACTTTCGCGCGTCGACCGCCGGAGCGATCGCTCCAGGCTGTTTTTCGTCAATAACTCGAAAACGAGCACGGTAACGCTCATTTTCGCCCGTACGATACTTGTACCGTTTACCGTTGGCTACCTGGTAGACGGTTTTTTTTTTTTTTATCTCGAAGTTTGAGAGCTTTTTTAATTTTTTCCACAAAAACGAGCACGTGAACGCCAATTTTCGTCTATACGATTCTTATGCAGTTTTATATTGTCTACACGGTCCACTGATCGTTTTATTTTTTTGTCGAATTTTGAGAATTTTTTTTTTTTTTTCTCGAAAACGAGCTCGACGACCTGCACTTTTGACGACGCCATCGTGTTCCCCGGATTTTTTCCTGCAAGATAGCGTGTCTATTTTTTGTCCTACGACGATTTTTGACGCCGGAGCGGTGTTTCGGAGCAGAGCGGACTTAGAAACTTTAGCGCGTCGACCGCCGGAGCGATCGCTCCAGGCTGTTTTTCGTCAATAACTCGAAAACGAGCACGGTAACGCTCATTTTCGCCCGTACGATACTTGTACCGTTTACCGTTGGCTACCTGGTAGATGGTTCTTTTTTTTTTTATCTCGAAGTTTGAGAGCTTTTTTAATTTTTTCCACAAAAACGAGCACGTGAACGCCAATTTTCGTCTATACGATTCTTATGCAGTTTTATATTCTCTACACGGTCCACTGTTCGTTTTATTTTTTTGTCGAATTTTGAGAATTTTTTTTTTTTTTTTCGAAAACGAGCTCGACGACCTGCACTTTTGACGACGCCATCGTGTTCCCCGGATTTTTTCCTGCAAGATAGGGTGGCGATTTTTTGTCCTACGACGATTTTTGACGCCGGAGCGATGATTCGGAGCAGAGCGGACTTAGAAACTTTCGCGCGTCGACCGCCGGACCGATCGCTCCAGGCTGTTTTTCGTCAATAACTCGAAAACGAGCACGGTAACGCTCGTTTTCGCCCGTACGATACTTGTACCGTTTACCGTTGGCTACCTGGCAGATGGTTTGTTTTTTTTTTATCTCGAATTTTGAGAGCTTTTTTAACTTTTTTCTCAAAAACGAGCACGTGAACGCCAATTTTGGTCTATACGATTCTTATGCAGTTTTAGATTCTCTACACGGTCCACTGATCGTTTTATTTTTTTGTCGAGTTTTGAGAATTTTTTTTTTTTTTTCTCGAAAACTAGCTCGACGACCTGCACTTTTGACGACGCCATCGTGTTCCCCGGATTTTTTCCTGCAAGATAGCGTGTCTATTTTTTGTCCTACGACGATTTTTGACGCCGGAGCGGTGTTTCGGAGCAGAGCGGACTTAGAAACTTTCGCGCGTCGACCGCCGGAGCGATCGCTCCAGGCTGTTTTTCGTCAATAACTCGAAAACGAGCACGGTAACGCTCATTTTCGCCCGTACGATACTTGTACCGTTTACCGTTGGCTACCTGGTAGACGGTTTTTTTTTTTTTTATCTCGAAGTTTGAGAGCTTTTTTAATTTTTTCCACAAAAACGAGCACGTGAACGCCAATTTTCGTCTATACGATTCTTATGCAGTTTTATATTGTCTACACGGTCCACTGATCGTTTTATTTTTTTGTCGAATTTTGAGAATTTTTTTTTTTTTTTCTCGAAAACGAGCTCGACGACCTGCACTTTTGACGACGCCATCGTGTTCCCCGGATTTTTTCCTGCAAGATAGCGTGTCTATTTTTTGTCCTACGACGATTTTTGACGCCGGAGCGGTGGTTCGGAGCAGAGCGGACTTAGAAACTTTAGCGCGTCGACCGCCGGAGCGATCGCTCCAGGCTGTTTTTCGTCAATAACTCGAAAACGAGCACGGTAACGCTCATTTTCGCCCGTACGATACTTGTACCGTTTACCGTTGGCTACCTGGTAGATGGTTCTTTTTTTTTTTATCTCGAAGTTTGAGAGCTTTTTTAATTTTTTCCACAAAAACGAGCACGTGAACGCCAATTTTCGTCTATACGATTCTTATGCAGTTTTATATTCTCTACACGGTCCACTGTTCGTTTTATTTTTTTGTCGAATTTTGAGAATTTTTTTTTTTTTTTTCGAAAACGAGCTCGACGACCTGCACTTTTGACGACGCCATCGTGTTCCCCGGATTTTTTCCTGCAAGATAGGGTGGCGATTTTTTGTCCTACGACGATTTTTGACGCCGGAGCGATGATTCGGAGCAGAGCGGACTTAGAAACTTTCGCGCGTCGACCGCCGGACCGATCGCTCCAGGCTGTTTTTCGTCAATAACTCGAAAACGAGCACGGTAACGCTCGTTTTCGCCCGTACGATACTTGTACCGTTTACCGTTGGCTACCTGGCAGATGGTTTGTTTTTTTTTTATCTCGAATTTTGAGAGCTTTTTTAACTTTTTTCTCAAAAACGAGCACGTGAACGCCAATTTTGGTCTATACGATTCTTATGCAGTTTTAGATTCTCTACACGGTCCACTGATCGTTTTATTTTTTTGTCGAGTTTTGAGAATTTTTTTTTTTTTTTCTCGAAAACTAGCTCGACGACCTGCACTTTTGACGACGCCATCGTGTTCCCCGGATTTTTTCCTGCAAGATAGCGTGTCTATTTTTTGTCCTACGACGATTTTTGACGCCGGAGCGGTGTTTCGGAGCAGAGCGGACTTAGAAACTTTCGCGCGTCGACCGCCGGAGCGATCGCTCCAGGCTGTTTTTCGTCAATAACTCGAAAACGAGCACGGTAACGCTCATTTTCGCCCGTACGATACTTGTACCGTTTACCGTTGGCTACCTGGTAGATGGTTTTTTTTTTTTTTATCTCGAAGTTTGAGAGCTTTTTTAATTTTTTCCACAAAAACGAGCACGTGAACGCCAATTTTCGTCTATACGATTCTTATGCAGTTTTATATTCTCTACACGGTCCACTGATCGTTTTATTTTTTTGTCGAATTTTGAGAATTTTTTTTTTTTTTTCTCGAAAACGAGCTCGACGACCTGCACTTTTGACGACGCCATCGTGTTCCCCGGATTTTTTCCTGCAAGATAGCGTGTCGATTTTTTGTCCTAGCTCAATTATTAAGGAAGTTACGGTTTCTTGATTTTTCGGTATGTTCGAACTGGTCTTTTAGGCGGGCGCTCGGTCGCGCGGTGCTTTCGCATCGACCGACGTACCGATCGGCGGCGACGGTTTTTCGTCTATATCTCGAAAACTAGTACGCTAACACATATTTTGACCTATATGATATTTGTTCAGTGTAATTTTTTCTATCTGGTAGGCTGGTTTTTTTTTTTTTATCTCGAATTTTTTGAACGTTTTTGTTTTTTTCTCGAAAACTAGCGCGACGACCGATATTTTTAACTACGGTTTTGAATTCGTCTAATTTTTGCCTACAAGATAGCGTGTCGAGTTTTTGTTCTGCGACGATTTTGACCATTTTTTCATTTTTTTCTCGAAAACGAGCACGGCAATCTATATTTTTAACGACGGCATCGTGTTCCCCTGCTTTTTTCCTACAAGATAGCGTTTTTTTTTTTTGCCCTAGCTCAATTATTAAGGAAATTACAGGTGTTGGTTTTCGCTCTAAGTTATAACAGGCCGTTCGGGCGGGCGGTTGGGTCGCGCGGTTCCCCCCATAAGCGGCCG
>NW_027488399.1:110000-125000 GCF_051014445.1 Colletes latitarsis
CCCAGTCCTAACCCAGACCTAACCCAGACCTAACCCAGACCTAACCAAATCCAGTACTAACCCAGACCTAACCCAGTCCTAACCCAGACCTAACCCAGTCCTAACCCAGACCTAACCCAGACCTAACCCAGTCCTAACCCAGTCCTAACCCAGACCTAACCCAGTCCTAACCCAGTCCTAACCCAGACCTAACCCAGTCCTAACCCAGTCCTAACCCAGACCTAACCCAGTCCTAACCCAGTCCTAACCCAGACCTAACCCAGACCTAACCCAGACCGAACCCAGACCTAACCCAGACCTAACCCAGTCCTAACCCAGACCTAACCCAGTCCTAACCCAGACCTAACCCAGACCTAACCCAGTCCTAACACAGTCCTAACCTAGTCCTAACCAAGTCCTAACCCAGAACCTACCCAGTCCTAACCCAAACCTAACCCAGACCTAACCCAGACCTAACCCAGTCCTAGCCCAGTCCTAACCCAGACCTAACCCAGTCCTAACCCAGACCTAACCCAGACCTAACCCAGTCCTAACCCAGTCCTAACCCAGACCTAACCCAGTCCTAACCCAGTCCTAACCCAGCCCTAACCCAGACCTAACCCAGACCTAACCCAGACCTAACCCAGAAATAACCCAGACCTAACCCAGACCTAACCCAGTCCTAACCCAGTACTAACCCAGTCCTAACCCAGACCTAACCCAGACCTAACCCAGACCTAACCCAGACCTAACCCAGACCTAACCCAGACCTAACCCAGAAATAACCCAGACCTAACCCAGACCTAACCCAGTCCTAACCCAGAAATACCCCAGACCTGACCCAGACCTAACCCAGACCTAACCCAGCCCTAACCCAGACCTAACCCAGACCTAACCCAGACCTAACCCAGAAATAACCCAGACCTAACCCAGACCTAACCCAGTCCTAACCCAGTACTAACCCAGTCCTAACCCAGACCTAACCCAGTCCTAACCCAGACCTAACCCAGACCTAACCCAGTCCTAACCTAGACCTAACCCAGTCCTAAACCAGACCTAACCCAATCCTAACCCAGACCTAACCCAGACCTAACCCAGACCTAACCCAGAAATAACCCAGACCTAACCCAGACCTAACCCAGTCCTAACCCAGTACTAACCCAGTCCTAACCCAGACCTAACCCAGACCTAACCCAGACCTAACCCAGACCTAACCCAGACCTAACCCAGACCTAACCCAGAAATAACCCAGACCTAACCCAGACCTAACCCAGTCCTAACCCAGAAATACCCCAGACCTGACCCAGACCTAACCCAGACCTAACCCAGCCCTAACCCAGACCTAACCCAGACCTAACCCAGACCTAACCCAGAAATAACCCAGACCTAACCCAGACCTAACCCAGTCCTAACCCAGTACTAACCCAGTCCTAACCCAGACCTAATCCAGTCCTAACCCAGACCTAACCCAGACCTAACCCAGACCTAACCCAGACCTAACCCAGAAATAACCCAGACCTAACCCAGACCTAACCCAGTCCTAACCCAGTCCTAACCCAGTCCTAACCCAGTCTTAAACCAGTCCTAACTCAGACCTAACCGAGACGTAACCCAGACCTTATCCAATTCAGTCCTAACACAGTCCATATTCATTTTTTTTTTTTTTTTTTGTTTTTTTTTTTTTATTTCTGTTTTAGATACCGAAGGAGATCCTTGGATAGGCACCCATGCCTCAGAAGAATATATGGGTAGTTTGAGAATCTGACTCACCATACCCCACAAGTGTCTCATCCGTCTTTACTCATTCAGACACCACTCATGCCAACAAGCATCCCGGGACGCAGGCGAAACTGCTCTCCGCATTACTTCACCTAACCAATTCTAAACTAGCCCTAACGCAGTTCCAATACAGTCATTACAAAATGGGCTAGGTCTGGGCCAGTGTTGCGGGGGTTTGGGGCGCGCAGACCCCAGTCAGCAAAACGAATTCAATATGATGCTGTTCAATTTAATATGATACCGCTATTACAAAGGGGGTTAGGTCTGGGCTAGTGTAGCGGGGGACTGGGGGGCGCAGACCCCTGTCAGCAAAACGAATTCAATATGATGCTGCTCAATTTAATTTGATACCGCTATTACAAAATGGGTTAGGTCTGGGCTGGTGTAGCGGGGGTTTGGGGGGCGCAGACCCCAGTCAGCAAAACGAATTCAATATGATGCTGTTCAATTTAATTTGATACCGCTATTACAAAATGGGTTAGGTCTGGGCTAGTGTAGCGGGGGTTTGGGGGGCGCAGACCCCTGTCAGCAAAACGAATTTAGTACGATGCTGTTCAATTTAATTTGATACCGCTATTACAAAATGGGTTAGGTCTGGGCTAGTGTAGCGGGGGTTTGGGGGGCGCAGCCCCCCATTCAGCAAAACGAATTATGTACGATGCTGTTCAATTTAATATGATACCACTATTACAAAGTGGGTTAGGTCTGGGCTAGTGTAGCGGGGGTCTGGGGGGCGCAGACCCCTGTCAGCAAAACGAATTCAATATGATGCTGTTCAATTTAATTTGATACAGCTATTACAAAATGGGTTAGGTCTGGGCTAGTGTAGCGGGGGTTTGGGGGGCGCAGCCCCCCATTCAGCAAAACGAATTATGTACGATGCTGTTCAATTTAATATGATACCACTATTACAAAGTGGGTTAGGTCTGGGCTAGTGTAGCGGGGGTCTGGGGGGCGCAGACCCCAGTCAGCAAAACGAATTCAATATGATGCTGTTCAATTTAATTTGATACCGCTATTACAAAATGGGTTAGGTCTGGGCTAGTGTAGCGGGGGTTTGGGGGGCGCAGCCCCCCATTCAGCAAAACGAATTTAGTACGATGCTGTTCAATTTAATATGATACCGCTATTACAAAGTGGGTTAGGTCCGGGCTAGTGTTGCGGGGGTCTGGGGCGCGCAGACCCCAGTCAGCAAAACGAATTCAACATGATGCTGTTCAATTTAATATGATACCGCTATTACAAAGGGGGTTAGGTCTGGGCTAGTGTAGCGGGGGTCTGGGGGGCGCAGACCCCTGTCAGCAAAACGAATTTAGTACGATGCTGTTCAATTTAATTTGATACCGCTATTACAAAATGGGTTAGGTCTGGGCTAGTGTAGCGGGGGTTTGGGGGGCGCAGCCCCCCATTCAGCAAAACGAATTAAGTACGATGCTGTTCAATTTAATATGATACCACTATTACAAAGTGGGTTAGGTCTGGGCTATTGTAGCGGGGGTCTGGGGGGCGCAGACCCCAGTCGGCAAAACGAATTCAATATGATGCTGTTCAATTTAGTTTGATACCGCTATTACAAAATGGGTTAGGTCTGGGCTAGTGTAGCGGGGGTTTGGGGGGCGCAGCCCCCCATTCAGCAAAACGAATTTAGTACGATGCTGTTCAATTTAATGTGATACCGCTATTACAAAGTGGGTTAGGTCCGGGCTAGTGTTGCGGGGGTCTGGGGCGCGCAGACCCCAGTCAGCAAAACGAATTCAATATGATGCTGTTCAATTTAATATGATACCGCTATTACAAAGGGGGTTAGGTCTGGGCTAGTGTAGCGGGGGTCTGGGGGGCGCAGACCCCTGTCAGCAAAACGAATTTAGTACGATGCTGTTCAATTTAATTTGATACCGCTATTACAAAATGGGTTAGGTCTGGGCTAGTGTAGCGGGGGTTTGGGGGGCGCAGCCCCCCATTCAGCAAAACGAATTAAGTACGATGCTGTTCAATTTAATATGATACCACTATTACAAAGTGGGTTAGGTCTGGGCTATTGTAGCGGGGGTCTGGGGGGCGCAGACCCCAGTCAGCAAAACGAATTCAATATGATGCTGTTCAATTTAATTTGATACCGCTATTACAAAATGGGTTAGGTCTGGGCTAGTGTAGCGGGGGTTTGGGGGGCGCAGCCCCCCATTCAGCAAAACGAATTTAGTACGATGCTGTTCAATTTAATATGATACCGCTATTACAAAGTGGGTTAGGTCCGGGCTAGTGTTGCGGGGGTCTGGGGGGCGCAGCCCCCCAGTCAGCAAAACGAATTTAGTACGATGCTGTTCAATTTAATTTGATACCGCTATTACAAAATGGGTTAGGTCTGGGCTAGTGTAGCGGGGGTTTGGGGGGCGCAGCCCCCCATTCAGCAAAACGAATTAAGTACGATGCTGTTCAATTTAATATGATACCACTATTACAAAGTGGGTTTGGTCTGGGCTAGTGTAGCGGGGGTCTGGGGGGCGCAGACCCCAGTCAGCAAAACGAATTCAATATGATGCTGTTCAACCCCTCGGGAATTTTTAATTTCTGTTTTATTCACCGTAATGCTCATGGAACGTACTTTCACATTCTTGTTTTTTGCTTCACGAAAATTTTTGTACACTAATTACTTTTTAATAGGAAAACGTGCAACGGCAAACTCCTTCCTAGGGTCACTGGGAAGATGACATTGACAAAATATGTTAAGATCAGCCGCCCCTATGCGTAAAGTATGTCGTTTTTCCATTTTTTCGATCCGGAGCGACACCAACATTGTGTTGCAATTTTAAACTGCGCGGTTAAACGGCGGGCCAAACAGTCGGTGGTTTATGCAACAGCAACCATCAAACTAGTAGGAGAATACACGCCCGTGATAGTATAGGAGATTCCCACTGTCCCTATCTTTTTTTTTATCTCGGACATATATATACCGGCTTATCGTCAATAACTCGAAAACCAGCACGTTAAGGCCAATTTTGGTCTATACGATTCTTATGCAGTTTTAGATTCTCTACACGGTCCAATGATCGTTTTATTTTTTTGTCGAATTTTGAGAATTTTTTTTTTTTTTTCTCGAAAACGAGCTCGACGACCTGCACTTTTGACGACGCCATCGTGTTCCCCGGATTTTTTCCTGCAAGATAGGGTGGCGATTTTTTGTCCTACGACGATTTTTGACGCCGGAGCGATGATTCGGAGCAGAGCGGACTTAGAAACTTTCGCGCGTCGACCGCCGGACCGATCGCTCCAGGCTGTTTTTCGTCAATAACTCGAAAACGAGCACGGTAACGCTCGTTTTCGCCCGTACGATACTTGTACCGTTTACCGTTGGCTACCTGGCAGATGGTTTGTTTTTTTTTTATCTCGAATTTTGAGAGCTTTTTTAACTTTTTTCTCAAAAACGAGCACGTGAACGCCAATTTTCGTCTATACGATTCTTATGCAGTTTTATATTCTCTACACGGTCCAGTGATCGTTTTATTTTTTTGTCGAATTTTGAGAATTTTTTTTTTTTTTTCTCGAAAACGAGCTCGACGACCTGCACTTTTGACGACGCCATCGTGTTCCCCGGATTTTTTCCTGCAAGATAGCGTGTCTATTTTTTGTCCTACGACGATTTTTGACGCCGGAGCGGTGTTTCGGAGCAGAGCGGACTTAGAAACTTTCGCGCGTCGACCGCCGGAGCGATCGCTCCAGGCTGTTTTTCGTCAATAACTCGAAAACGAGCACGGTAACGCTCATTTTCGCCCGTACGATACTTGTACCGTTTACCGTTGGCTACCTGGTAGATGGTTTTTTTTTTTTTTATCTCGAAGTTTGAGAGCTTTTTTAATTTTTTCCACAAAAACGAGCACGTGAACGCCAATTTTCGTCTATACGATTCTTATGCAGTTTTATATTCTCTACACGGTCCACTGATCGTTTTATTTTTTTGTCGAATTTTCAGAATTTTTTTTTTTTTTTCTCGAAAACGAGCTCGACGACCTGCACTTTTGACGACGCCATCGTGTTCCCCGGATTTTTTCCTGCAAGATAGCGTGTCTATTTTTTGTCCTACGACGATTTTTGACGCCGGAGCGATGATTCGGAGCAGAGCGGACTTAGAAACTTTCGCGCGTCGACCGCCGGAGCGATCGCTCCAGGCTGTTTTTCGTCAATAACTCGAAAACGAGCACGGTAACGCTCATTTTCGCCCGTACGATACTTGTACCGTTTACCGTTGGCTACCTGGTAGATGGTTTTTTTTTTTTTTATCTCGAAGTTTGAGAGCTTTTTTAATTTTTTCAACAAAAACGAGCACGTGAACGCCAATTTTCGTCTATACGATTCTTATGCAGTTTTATATTCTCTACACGGTCCACTGATCGTTTTATTTTTTTGTCGAATTTTGAGAATTTTTTTTTTTTTTTCTCGAAAACGAGCTCGACGACCTGCACTTTTGACGACGCCATCGTGTTCCCCGGATTTTTTCCTGCAAGATAGGGTGGCGATTTTTTGTCCTACGACGATTTTTGACGCCGGAGCGATGATTCGGAGCAGAGCGGACTTAGAAACTTTCGCGCGTCGACCGCCGGACCGATCGCTCCAGGCTGTTTTTCGTCAATAACTCGAAAACGAGCACGGTAACGCTCGTTTTCGCCCGTACGATACTTGTACCGTTTACCGTTGGCTACCTGGTAGACGGTTTTTTTTTTTTTTATCTCGAAGTTTGAGAGCTTTTTTAATTTTTTCCACAAAAACGAGCACGTGAACGCCAATTTTCGTCTATACGATTCTTATGCAGTTTTATATTGTCTACACGGTCCACTGATCGTTTTATTTTTTTGTCGAATTTTGAGAATTTTTTTTTTTTTTTCTCGAAAACGAGCTCGACGACCTGCACTTTTGACGACGCCATCGTGTTCCCCGGATTTTTTCCTGCAAGATAGCGTGTCTATTTTTTGTCCTACGACGATTTTTGACGCCGGAGCGGTGTTTCGGAGCAGAGCGGACTTAGAAACTTTAGCGCGTCGACCGCCGGAGCGATCGCTCCAGGCTGTTTTTCGTCAATAACTCGAAAACGAGCACGGTAACGCTCATTTTCGCCCGTACGATACTTGTACCGTTTACCGTTGGCTACCTGGTAGATGGTTCTTTTTTTTTTTATCTCGAAGTTTGAGAGCTTTTTTAATTTTTTCCACAAAAACGAGCACGTGAACGCCAATTTTCGTCTATACGATTCTTATGCAGTTTTATATTCTCTACACGGTCCACTGTTCGTTTTATTTTTTTGTCGAATTTTGAGAATTTTTTTTTTTTTTTCTCGAAAACGAGCTCGACGACCTGCACTTTTGACGACGCCATCGTGTTCCCCGGATTTTTTCCTGCAAGATAGGGTGGCGATTTTTTGTCCTACGACGATTTTTGACGCCGGAGCGATGATTCGGAGCAGAGCGGACTTAGAAACTTTCGCGCGTCGACCGCCGGACCGATCGCTCCAGGCTGTTTTTCGTCAATAACTCGAAAACGAGCACGGTAACGCTCGTTTTCGCCCGTACGATACTTGTACCGTTTACCGTTGGCTACCTGGCAGATGGTTTGTTTTTTTTTTATCTCGAATTTTGAGAGCTTTTTTAACTTTTTTCTCAAAAACGAGCACGTGAACGCCAATTTTGGTCTATACGATTCTTATGCAGTTTTAGATTCTCTACACGGTCCACTGATCGTTTTATTTTTTTGTCGAGTTTTGAGAATTTTTTTTTTTTTTTCTCGAAAACTAGCTCGACGACCTGCACTTTTGACGACGCCATCGTGTTCCCCGGATTTTTTCCTGCAAGATAGGCTGGCGATTTTTTGTCCTACTCCCATATTCGTGTCTTTTTGCTTAACGAAATCTTTTATATACTAATAACTTTTTAATAAAAAAACGTGCGACGGCAAAATCCGTCTTAGAGTCACTGGGGTGGTGACATGACAAAATATGTTAAGATCAGCCGCCCCTATGCGTAAAGTATGTCGTTTTTCCATTTTTTCACCCCGGAGCGACACCAACATTGTGTTGCAATTTTAAACCGCGCGGTTAAACGGCGGGCCAAACAGTCGCTGGTTTATGCAACAACAACCATCAAACTAGTAGGAGAATACACGCCCGTGATAGTATAGGAGATTCCCACTGTCCCTATCTTTTTTTTTATCTCGGACATATATATACCGGCTTATCGTCAATAACTCGAAAACCAGCACGTTAAGGCCAATTTTGGTCTATACGATTCTTATGCAGTTTTAGATTCTCTACACGGTCCAATGATCGTTTTATTTTTTTGTCGAATTTTGAGAATTTTTTTTTTTTTTTCTCGAAAACGAGCTCGACGACCTGCACTTTTGACGACGCCATCGTGTTCCCCGGATATTTTCCTGCAAGATAGCGTGTCTATTTTTTGTCCTACGACGATTTTTGACGCCGGAGCGGTGTTTCGGAGCAGAGCGGACTTGAAAACTTTCGCGCGTCGACCGCCGGAGCGATCGCTCCAGGCTGTTTTTCGTCAATAACTCGAAAACGAGCACGGTAACGCTCATTTTCGCCCGTACGATACTTGTACCGTTTACCGTTGGCTACCTGGTAGATGGTTTTTTTTTTTTTTATCTCGAAGTTTGAGAGCTTTTTTAATTTTTTCCACAAAAACGAGCACGTGAACGCCAATTTTCGTCTATACGATTCTTATGCAGTTTTATATTCTCTACACGGTCCACTGATCGTTTTATTTTTTTGTCGAATTTTGAGAATTTTTTTTTTTTTTTCTCGAAAACGAGCTCGACGACCTGCACTTTTGACGACGCCATCGTGTTCCCCGGATTTTTTCCTGCAAGATAGCGTGTCTATTTTTTGTCCTACGACGATTTTTGACGCCGGAGCGATGATTCGGAGCAGAGCGGACTTAGAAACTTTCGCGCGTCGACCGCCGGACCGATCGCTCCAGGCTGTTTTTCGTCAATAACTCGAAAACGAGCACGGTAACGCTCATTTTCGCCCGTACGATACTTGTACCGTTTACCGTTGGCTACCTGGTAGATGGTTCTTTTTTTTTTTATCTCGAAGTTTGAGAGCTTTTTTAATTTTTTCCACAAAAACGAGCACGTGAACGCCAATTTTCGTCTATACGATTCTTATGCAGTTTTATATTCTCTACACGGTCCACTGTTCGTTTTATTTTTTTGTCGAATTTTGAGAATTTTTTTTTTTTTTTTCGAAAACGAGCTCGACGACCTGCACTTTTGACGACGCCATCGTGTTCCCCGGATTTTTTCCTGCAAGATAGGGTGGCGATTTTTTGTCCTACGACGATTTTTGACGCCGGAGCGATGATTCGGAGCAGAGCGGACTTAGAAACTTTCGCGCGTCGACCGCCGGACCGATCGCTCCAGGCTGTTTTTCGTCAATAACTCGAAAACGAGCACGGTAACGCTCGTTTTCGCCCGTACGATACTTGTACCGTTTACCGTTGGCTACCTGGCAGATGGTTTGTTTTTTTTTTATCTCGAATTTTGAGAGCTTTTTTAACTTTTTTCTCAAAAACGAGCACGTGAACGCCAATTTTGGTCTATACGATTCTTATGCAGTTTTATATTCTCTACACGGTCCAGTGATCGTTTTATTTTTTTGTCGAATTTTGAGAATTTTTTTTTTTTTTTCTCGAAAACGAGCTCGACGACCTGCACTTTTGACGACGCCATCGTGTTCCCCGGATTTTTTCCTGCAAGATAGGGTGGCGATTTTTTGTCCTACGACGATTTTTGACGCCGGAGCGATGATTCGGAGCAGAGCGGACTTAGAAACTTTCGCGCGTCGACCGCCGGACCGATCGCTCCAGGCTGTTTTTCGTCAATAACTCGAAAACGAGCACGGTAACGCTCGTTTTCGCCCGTACGATACTTGTACCGTTTACCGTTGGCTACCTGGTAGACGGTTTTTTTTTTTTTTATCTCGAAGTTTGAGAGCTTTTTTAATTTTTTCCACAAAAACGAGCACGTGAACGCCAATTTTCGTCTATACGATTCTTATGCAGTTTTATATTGTCTACACGGTCCACTGATCGTTTTATTTTTTTGTCGAATTTTGAGAATTTTTTTTTTTTTTTCTCGAAAACGAGCTCGACGACCTGCACTTTTGACGACGCCATCGTGTTCCCCGGATTTTTTCCTGCAAGATAGCGTGTCTATTTTTTGTCCTACGACGATTTTTGACGCCGGAGCGGTGTTTCGGAGCAGAGCGGACTTAGAAACTTTAGCGCGTCGACCGCCGGAGCGATCGCTCCAGGCTGTTTTTCGTCAATAACTCGAAAACGAGCACGGTAACGCTCATTTTCGCCCGTACGATACTTGTACCGTTTACCGTTGGCTACCTGGTAGATGGTTCTTTTTTTTTTTATCTCGAAGTTTGAGAGCTTTTTTAATTTTTTCCACAAAAACGAGCACGTGAACGCCAATTTTCGTCTATACGATTCTTATGCAGTTTTATATTCTCTACACGGTCCACTGTTCGTTTTATTTTTTTGTCGAATTTTGAGAATTTTTTTTTTTTTTTTCGAAAACGAGCTCGACGACCTGCACTTTTGACGACGCCATCGTGTTCCCCGGATTTTTTCCTGCAAGATAGGGTGGCGATTTTTTGTCCTACGACGATTTTTGACGCCGGAGCGATGATTCGGAGCAGAGCGGACTTAGAAACTTTCGCGCGTCGACCGCCGGACCGATCGCTCCAGGCTGTTTTTCGTCAATAACTCGAAAACGAGCACGGTAACGCTCGTTTTCGCCCGTACGATACTTGTACCGTTTACCGTTGGCTACCTGGCAGATGGTTTGTTTTTTTTTTATCTCGAATTTTGAGAGCTTTTTTAACTTTTTTCTCAAAAACGAGCACGTGAACGCCAATTTTGGTCTATACGATTCTTATGCAGTTTTAGATTCTCTACACGGTCCACTGATCGTTTTATTTTTTTGTCGAGTTTTGAGAATTTTTTTTTTTTTTTCTCGAAAACTAGCTCGACGACCTGCACTTTTGACGACGCCATCGTGTTCCCCGGATTTTTTCCTGCAAGATAGCGTGTCTATTTTTTGTCCTACGACGATTTTTGACGCCGGAGCGGTGTTTCGGAGCAGAGCGGACTTAGAAACTTTCGCGCGTCGACCGCCGGAGCGATCGCTCCAGGCTGTTTTTCGTCAATAACTCGAAAACGAGCACGGTAACGCTCATTTTCGCCCGTACGATACTTGTACCGTTTACCGTTGGCTACCTGGTAGACGGTTTTTTTTTTTTTTATCTCGAAGTTTGAGAGCTTTTTTAATTTTTTCCACAAAAACGAGCACGTGAACGCCAATTTTCGTCTATACGATTCTTATGCAGTTTTATATTGTCTACACGGTCCACTGATCGTTTTATTTTTTTGTCGAATTTTGAGAATTTTTTTTTTTTTTTCTCGAAAACGAGCTCGACGACCTGCACTTTTGACGACGCCATCGTGTTCCCCGGATTTTTTCCTGCAAGATAGCGTGTCTATTTTTTGTCCTACGACGATTTTTGACGCCGGAGCGGTGTTTCGGAGCAGAGCGGACTTAGAAACTTTAGCGCGTCGACCGCCGGAGCGATCGCTCCAGGCTGTTTTTCGTCAATAACTCGAAAACGAGCACGGTAACGCTCATTTTCGCCCGTACGATACTTGTACCGTTTACCGTTGGCTACCTGGTAGATGGTTCTTTTTTTTTTTATCTCGAAGTTTGAGAGCTTTTTTAATTTTTTCCACAAAAACGAGCACGTGAACGCCAATTTTCGTCTATACGATTCTTATGCAGTTTTATATTCTCTACACGGTCCACTGTTCGTTTTATTTTTTTGTCGAATTTTGAGAATTTTTTTTTTTTTTTTCGAAAACGAGCTCGACGACCTGCACTTTTGACGACGCCATCGTGTTCCCCGGATTTTTTCCTGCAAGATAGGGTGGCGATTTTTTGTCCTACGACGATTTTTGACGCCGGAGCGATGATTCGGAGCAGAGCGGACTTAGAAACTTTCGCGCGTCGACCGCCGGACCGATCGCTCCAGGCTGTTTTTCGTCAATAACTCGAAAACGAGCACGGTAACGCTCGTTTTCGCCCGTACGATACTTGTACCGTTTACCGTTGGCTACCTGGCAGATGGTTTGTTTTTTTTTTATCTCGAATTTTGAGAGCTTTTTTAACTTTTTTCTCAAAAACGAGCACGTGAACGCCAATTTTGGTCTATACGATTCTTATGCAGTTTTAGATTCTCTACACGGTCCACTGATCGTTTTATTTTTTTGTCGAGTTTTGAGAATTTTTTTTTTTTTTTCTCGAAAACTAGCTCGACGACCTGCACTTTTGACGACGCCATCGTGTTCCCCGGATTTTTTCCTGCAAGATAGCGTGTCTATTTTTTGTCCTACGACGATTTTTGACGCCGGAGCGGTGTTTCGGAGCAGAGCGGACTTAGAAACTTTCGCGCGTCGACCGCCGGAGCGATCGCTCCAGGCTGTTTTTCGTCAATAACTCGAAAACGAGCACGGTAACGCTCATTTTCGCCCGTACGATACTTGTACCGTTTACCGTTGGCTACCTGGTAGACGGTTTTTTTTTTTTTTATCTCGAAGTTTGAGAGCTTTTTTAATTTTTTCCACAAAAACGAGCACGTGAACGCCAATTTTCGTCTATACGATTCTTATGCAGTTTTATATTGTCTACACGGTCCACTGATCGTTTTATTTTTTTGTCGAATTTTGAGAATTTTTTTTTTTTTTTCTCGAAAACGAGCTCGACGACCTGCACTTTTGACGACGCCATCGTGTTCCCCGGATTTTTTCCTGCAAGATAGCGTGTCTATTTTTTGTCCTACGACGATTTTTGACGCCGGAGCGGTGGTTCGGAGCAGAGCGGACTTAGAAACTTTAGCGCGTCGACCGCCGGAGCGATCGCTCCAGGCTGTTTTTCGTCAATAACTCGAAAACGAGCACGGTAACGCTCATTTTCGCCCGTACGATACTTGTACCGTTTACCGTTGGCTACCTGGTAGATGGTTCTTTTTTTTTTTATCTCGAAGTTTGAGAGCTTTTTTAATTTTTTCCACAAAAACGAGCACGTGAACGCCAATTTTCGTCTATACGATTCTTATGCAGTTTTATATTCTCTACACGGTCCACTGTTCGTTTTATTTTTTTGTCGAATTTTGAGAATTTTTTTTTTTTTTTTCGAAAACGAGCTCGACGACCTGCACTTTTGACGACGCCATCGTGTTCCCCGGATTTTTTCCTGCAAGATAGGGTGGCGATTTTTTGTCCTACGACGATTTTTGACGCCGGAGCGATGATTCGGAGCAGAGCGGACTTAGAAACTTTCGCGCGTCGACCGCCGGACCGATCGCTCCAGGCTGTTTTTCGTCAATAACTCGAAAACGAGCACGGTAACGCTCGTTTTCGCCCGTACGATACTTGTACCGTTTACCGTTGGCTACCTGGCAGATGGTTTGTTTTTTTTTTATCTCGAATTTTGAGAGCTTTTTTAACTTTTTTCTCAAAAACGAGCACGTGAACGCCAATTTTGGTCTATACGATTCTTATGCAGTTTTAGATTCTCTACACGGTCCACTGATCGTTTTATTTTTTTGTCGAGTTTTGAGAATTTTTTTTTTTTTTTCTCGAAAACTAGCTCGACGACCTGCACTTTTGACGACGCCATCGTGTTCCCCGGATTTTTTCCTGCAAGATAGCGTGTCTATTTTTTGTCCTACGACGATTTTTGACGCCGGAGCGGTGTTTCGGAGCAGAGCGGACTTAGAAACTTTCGCGCGTCGACCGCCGGAGCGATCGCTCCAGGCTGTTTTTCGTCAATAACTCGAAAACGAGCACGGTAACGCTCATTTTCGCCCGTACGATACTTGTACCGTTTACCGTTGGCTACCTGGTAGATGGTTTTTTTTTTTTTTATCTCGAAGTTTGAGAGCTTTTTTAATTTTTTCCACAAAAACGAGCACGTGAACGCCAATTTTCGTCTATACGATTCTTATGCAGTTTTATATTCTCTACACGGTCCACTGATCGTTTTATTTTTTTGTCGAATTTTGAGAATTTTTTTTTTTTTTTCTCGAAAACGAGCTCGACGACCTGCACTTTTGACGACGCCATCGTGTTCCCCGGATTTTTTCCTGCAAGATAGCGTGTCGATTTTTTGTCCTAGCTCAATTATTAAGGAAGTTACGGTTTCTTGATTTTTCGGTATGTTCGAACTGGTCTTTTAGGCGGGCGCTCGGTCGCGCGGTGCTTTCGCATCGACCGACGTACCGATCGGCGGCGACGGTTTTTCGTCTATATCTCGAAAACTAGTACGCTAACACATATTTTGACCTATATGATATTTGTTCAGTGTAATTTTTTCTATCTGGTAGGCTGGTTTTTTTTTTTTTATCTCGAATTTTTTGAACGTTTTTGTTTTTTTCTCGAAAACTAGCGCGACGACCGATATTTTTAACTACGGTTTTGAATTCGTCTAATTTTTGCCTACAAGATAGCGTGTCGAGTTTTTGTTCTGCGACGATTTTGACCATTTTTTCATTTTTTTCTCGAAAACGAGCACGGCAATCTATATTTTTAACGACGGCATCGTGTTCCCCTGCTTTTTTCCTACAAGATAGCGTTTTTTTTTTTTGCCCTAGCTCAATTATTAAGGAAATTACAGGTGTTGGTTTTCGCTCTAAGTTATAACAGGCCGTTCGGGCGGGCGGTTGGGTCGCGCGGTTCCCCCCATAAGCGGCCGTGCGTAAGCCCGTGCGTCGCCGGCGTTCCGGCGGGCGCCTCGGTACCTATAAGAGAAGCGACGGTCCGGTCGAGTCGGTCGGGGCAGCGTCGAGCGTACGGCTATTCTTCGACCTCGGTTGAGAAGCAGTCGTCGCTCCTCGGGATTTCATCCTGACTGTTCTGTATCGTGCTCGTTCCAGACTTTCTCCACACTGCATTGCCACGAGTCGGTGTCTTTGACCGAATGGCTCTTGAAGTGGTATAAGCGTCTCGAGTGACGTTGGTGACTTGTATACGTTTAAAATATGTATACTCGTACTATCCGAGCATCAACTCTTCAGTCCGAGCGATTGAAAATTTTGTGAAAACCATAAACTGGCACTACACTCTACGGAGCGTAGCTTAAAAGGCAAAAATTGTATGGAACTACGGTTCGTACTCTGGA
>NW_027488399.1:135000-145000 GCF_051014445.1 Colletes latitarsis
GGGAATCCGACTGTCTAATTAAAACAAAGCATTGCGATGGCCCCCAAGGGTGTTGACGCAATGTGATTTCTGCCCAGTGCTCTGAATGTCAACGTGAAGAAATTCAAAAAAGCGCGGGTAAACGGCGGGAGTAACTATGACTCTCTTAAGGTAGCCAAATGCCTCGTCATCTAATTAGTGACGCGCATGAATGGATTAACGAGATTCCCACTGTCCCTATCTACTTGAATGCCAAAGTCATGCGAACGCTTTATACGCTAGCAAGACTTGCTCGATCAAACTGGGGATTGGGACACAGAACCATGCGTACTTTGTACAAAGGTCTCTTCGTCCCGATCACGACATACGCCGCCGCCGGATGGGTAGACATGCTCACCTCTGTGACAAGAACTAAACTTGCCAGGGCGCAGAGACATGTTTTGCTCGCCGTCACCAAGGCCTATCGTACGGTATCTACCGACGCGATCACTGTGATCGCCGGGACGATGCCGATAGACTTGGTGTTAGTGGAGCGCGCGTGTGCATACCAGATTAGAAGACAAATCAATATCGAAGTCGGAAATTGTCGAATAAGTCGAGCCGATTTGGCGGCTGGAGAAGTAACCGCTGCTCAGGCGAAAGCCTTGGTGCGAGCGGAACTTCTCAATATGTGGCAAACGAGATGGTCGTCATCGGAGAAAGGTAGGGTCACCTACCGCTACTTCTCTGATGTATCTGACCGTCTCAATGCAAGCTGGGTGATCTTGGATCACTACGTAGTACAATGTTCGAGTGAGGGCGCTTGCCACGGTAAGCTATTTGCTCGGACGTAGGGCGGAACCGTCCGGTGTGAGCACTTGCGTATTTGCGGGATGAGTAACCATGATGTCCTCTGAGCCAGGAGTATAGGCCTGAGTTCGGAGGAAGTACCTATGACTCTGCTCAAGCTAGCCAAATGCCTCGTCATCTAATTAGTGACGCGCATGAATGGATTAACGAGATTCCCACTGTCCCTATCTACTGGCGTCTAGAAGCCGTCCGGGCGTATAGCTTGCTATACGGCACCAGGATCGCATGTGCCAACCCCTCCTCCACGCGGTGGACGCTGCAAACGGCATTTATGCCGGCCAACGGGGCTCTGGTTTCGGCAGGGGCGGTGCAGGGGCACACCGTATGGGAGTAGCGACCCCACCTACCCGAGCAAGACGTGATCCGTCATTCGTTCTGTGCAAAACAGAGATGTCAGGAAGGAGTGGTGTCAGGAAAGCAAAGAGAGATGGGGAAGCATTATGACTAGCGTATACTTAACACCTGGGGGCTTCGGCCCCCATTTCACGTTAAGGCTTATTGGAGAAGGCGTATATTGTACAAAAAAGGGGCTATATGCCCCTTTTTCACTTTAAGGAACTTTTCGAAGCTCCTACTCGAACACCTAGAGCTTCTCCAAGAAAGACCTAACTCATACCAGGGGGCTATAAGCCCCCTTTTTTTTGCTTTAATGCTTTTCCGAGGAGGCGATCCTGACACCAGAAATCAAAAAGGGGGCTATATGCCCCCTTTTCACGTTGAGCAAAGTAAAAAGACCAGAAAGAGACACGAAACGACGTCTGTATGCGTCCCCAAAAGCAATACGCCGCTGGGAAAAGCAATACGCCGCTGGGCTTGGCAGAACCCAGCACACCAAAACATCTGGTGGCAGACGTCGTAATGCCAGACGAATGACGGAAGGAGGCCACCGTAGAAGTAGCTGAGCTGCTCCCTACTGCCTGAAGGTGTCGGCTGGGAAACCACGCTAGTATCCTAGGTAGGGAGACGGGCCTCGAAACGTGGATCGCTCCCCTGGCCATTAGAAGACTCCGCCTAGACCAGCTCAACTCCGAGCTGTAAACCGGTGGTGTACGGCTCTGTCAGACTCGGAGTCCTTGCCATACGGACGCTGCATATAGGAAGGATATGCAGCGTATGACGAAAACACTGAAAGGTACGCCAACGACGAAAGACAACATGTATTTATACATGTAAGACCGTCGTCGCGCTGCTGACAGCAGCTCCCGTCGTTGGCGATGGCAAAAGGACGCTGAAGCGTCAAGAGCATAGTTAATGATGGCAAAGTGAGTTCTACTAGTCGTGCTAAGGACGAGTCCCACGTTTTGGAGCTAATGCTACAGGGACATGATGCCCGAGGTCATGTCCTAGTTACGCAGCGGGTTCCCTGCAAAAACAGGGAGCAGAAACCGGGCGTAGCGAAGCAGAGGGAACATCTGCTTGAGGTTTGTTCCCCACGTGTTTGCCGTGCGTGGCGACCTGTGTCGGCGGAAAGGAGGATCCTGGGATCTGAGGGCCCTCTCTCCTGCGGGAGTGTAGCTGCCCAACACGTACCTTTGGCCTCTGCTTCGTCTAGACAGGCGGCTAGGCGAGAAAAGCAGCCCTGTGCCTAGTCAATCGGCTCGGAACACCACTCGTGGGTTCTATTGGGCGAGGAAGTGAACCTAGGAGTCCGGGGAAAGCCCGGTCGGCCTTTGTTCGCGGACTATATCCCGGGTGCAAGTCCTAACCCAGGCGGAGCCGGGTTCCAATTGAGGGTCCATGGAGGCCGGGACACACGCCGGGACGAAACAGTTTCCAAGTAAGCATGGATCCTAAAATTAAACTAACCCCCATAGATGCCTCGGTACCCCGCAAGGGGGAAAAGGGAGTCAAGGAGGCCGCTGTCGCTGCTCCCGGCAGAACGACGGCGGTGAGTAAGAGAGCTGGGGTGGTTTCACCACCTCAGAAAAAGGCGAAGGCGGTTGAAGCGGGTAAGGGCGCTAAAACGCCCCCCGGCACCAGACCCCCAACGCGAAAGACGGCTACACCACCAAAGCCGGCAGGTGAGACATCCCCTGTAATCAAAAAGGATGTCAAGAAGGACGGATCGGGGACACCACCCCGTACAACTCCACCACCGAAGAAGCCGGAGGCCAAAAAGCCGAAGGCAACTTCTGAAGGCAACGCCACGTCTTCGGACGGAGGAAAGGGCCATGGAGTCGACGACGACGGTTGGATAACCGTCGTCAAGAAGGAGCAGCCGCAGAGGGCGGAGAAAGCCCGGAAAAGCGGCGAGAACATGCCAGGAAAGGTGTCGGCGGAGGCGGCACCTGGTCCTTCGAACAGGCCTCTCGACAAAATTAGTGGAGAGGCCTCGAAACTGTTCAAGGGTATCCGGACCAGCTGTCTTGGAAAAGAATCCAGGCTCAGCAAGGAGACCGGAGCCTTGATCGTTGGCAACGCGGCAGCTCTCTACGAGCTAGTCCAGGAGGTTCTTATTCAGAACTCTTTCCTAAAAGGACAGCTCGCGGCGATCCGGCAAGAGGTGAGAGCCTCCCAGAGGATCGCGGAGAGGGTTGCCCCGACGGTTTCACAGACGACGGGTTCCCGTCCGACTGCGAAACCTGTACCAGTTCGTGCGGCAACGACCTACGCGCAAGCGGTAAAGGTCGACGCCAACCGAGTTTCCCCGGAAGCGGTTAAACCACCACGACACGTGGTGCGAATTTTCCCGCCGAAAGGGAAAGGACAGAACAGCGAAGTAACCAAACAAACTGTTCTGTCCCTGGTTAAGCCGGCGAAAGCCAAGATCCGCGTTAGGTCTGTCCGACGCATCCACTCCGGTGGCATAGCCGTCGAGACCGAGCGCAAGGAGGATCTGAAGGCCTTCGTCAACTGCGCGAAGCTGAAAGAAGTAGGACTTTCAGCTACTCTACCGACTTTGAGGAACCCTACACTTATAGTGTACGACGTTCCCAAGTCGATGAGGAAAGAGGAGGTTTCTTCCAGTATCTGGAAGCAAAACCTCAGCGATATGACCCAGGGGGATGTGTCGTCCAACCTGAAGGTCCGGTTTGCAACCGGCCCGAAGGAAAAGGACACTGCCAACTGGGTCATGGAAGTCAGTCCGCAGGTTCGCCAGCGGCTGAAGAGCATGGGCAGAGTGTACCTGGGCTGGTCCGCATGCAGAGTGCAGGACTATGTCTCTGTTACACGATGCTTCAAGTGTCAGATGTTTGGCCACATGGCCAAACATTGTAAAGCGCAGAACGAGGTTTGCGGTCACTGCTCCGAAGAAGGGCATACCATTGCCTCTTGTACAGCGAAGAGTAAGTCCCCGACTTGCTCGAACTGTAAAGCAAGAGGCAAGAAGCACGACCATAAGTCACGAGACAAGAACTGCCCTGCCTATCAGGCAGCACTCGATCTTGCAGTATCTCGGACCAATTATGGATAGACACGACCCGGAGAATCCTCTAAGGCAATTGCGCATCGCGCAGCATAATATGCGGCGTGCGCTAATTGTTCATGGTGAGGTGAGCGAGCTAATGCACGCAAAGGAGATCGACGTGTTGCTCATGCAGGAACCTTACCAATTCCAGGGACAGATTCCAGGCTTTGGGCTCACGGCGAAGGTGATCGCCGAGAATGAACGGGCTATGGCCGCAATAGTGGTCAGAAACCCGGACATCTCGGTGGTAAAAATCACACAGCTGTGTGATACTCACACCTCCTGCGTTTGCATTAGCGGACCCTTCGGTAGTTTCTACCTCGTTAGCCAGTACTTTCAATGCTCGGAAGACATTGAACCAAGTCTGGCACGCTTGGAGAGGACACTCGATGCTCTCCAACACCGTCGAGTCGTGATAGCCGCGGACGTCAATGCCAAATCCCACCTTTGGGGGGGAGAAAGCGTTCGACCGGACACGCGAGGCGAAAAGCTCGAAGAGTTTATCGCATTACACGACTTGACGATTTTGAACGAGGCTGGGAGTATTCCTACATACTCCAGCCCTGCCGGTGAGTCATGGATCGATGTCACATTATCGACTCCAGACATGGCGACAATTGTGCGAAACTGGACGGTTCACGAGGATTGGACCTCCAGTGACCACCGACTCATTGATTTTGTCTTACAGTTCACGGACGTGAATGAGAATCGAAGCCCACAGCCTCGATTCCGCACGTTGCATGCGAACTGGGAGCGATTTGATCAAGTTCTTCTTGAGGGCGCGAGGCAATTACCCCTCGGCACTGGTTGCCGCAGGGAAGTCGAACACCTAGCACAAGAGGTCGAGAAATCGATCATCGATGCGTGCAATGCCTCAATGCGCCCCAAGAAGTGGCATTCAAAGTCCGTCCCATGGTGGACGGAAAATTTGACGAGAATGAAAGCGCGAGTCTATCGACTTAGACGAGCCTTTCAGCGCGAGAGGAACTCGGAGGAGAGAGCGGCAAAGCAGGCTGAGTATCGAACATCTAGACTCGCCTACACAGCCGCAGTGCGCGCTGCGAAAGCACAAAGCTGGCAGAACTTTGTGACGGAGCAGGGGAATAAAGAGCCATGGGGACTTGTTTACAAGATCGCCCAAAAGAAACTCTGTGTTGAGACTGCGGTCTCAAACATTCGAACGCCGGAAGGATATACGACTGACTGGGAATCGACTGCCTCGCAGCTCCTACAGGCGCTAATCCCGGACGACTCGTCCACGGATGAAACGCCGGAGCAAGCAAACACCAGAGCTGATGCTGCAACCGATCCGCCGACTGAAGACTGTCCAGTCTTCACGAGGAATGAGCTCGGAGCTGCAGTATCGCGCTTAAAGCGAGGCAAATGCCCTGGGCTGGACCGTATAGAGGCCGAGGTAGTTAAATGTGCTTATGGATCCATCCATAGTGCTCTACTTCGACTCTACAACGGGTGTCTAGCGCACGGGGTCTTCCCCGTTAGGTGGAAAATCGGCTCGATCAGAGCAATCTTGAAAGGGCCCGATAAACCACCAACGGATGTCAAGTCGTATAGACCGATATGCCTACTTTCCATCTTAGGCAAAGTATTAGAGAGACTAATGCTTAACCGAATGAGTAACATATTCCTAAACCCAGAACATAGTTCCGATCGGCAATATGGATTCAGGCCTGGACGATCCACGGAAGACGCCGTGGTGAAGCTCAGGGAATTGATATCCCAGCGAGAGGAACGATATGTGATGGGTCTCTCCTTCGACATCGCCGGAGCTTTTGATAATGTTTGGTGGCCAAGCATACTTCAGAAGCTGAAACGCCGGGGATGTCCCCGAAATCTTTATCGACTCATGGTCGACTACTTCGCTGACCGTATGGTTACAATAGTTTCCAAACACGGTAATGTGCGTAAGCAAGTCACCAAGGGCTGCCCTCAGGGGTCGATACTCGGTCCGAGCTGTTGGAACCTAGTCTTTGACGAAGTTCTACAGCTCCTATCAAACGAACACCTGGCTTGCGAGCCAATAGCCTACGCTGACGACTTACTCGTGGTATTCTACGGAAACTCGAGGAATCAGTTGCAGCAAAGAGGGCAAAGAGTCGCGGATACAATTTCTGAGTGGTGCGCCACGCAGAAACTTACACTATCCGCGACTAAGACCGAGATGATTCTCTTGAAAGGAAATCTGGATAGAGAACGACCTCCTGTGATAAGGATAAACGGGAGAAGTGTGGCACTCAAGCAAACCATAAGGTACTTGGGTGTTCACATCGATGCGCGAATGGGAGTAAGATCCCACGTCGAATACTTGAATGCCAAAGTCATGCGAACGTTTTATACGCTAGCAAGACTTGCTCGATCAAACTGGGGATTGGGACACAGAACCATGCGTACTTTGTACAAAGGTCTCTTCGTCCCGATCACGACATACGCCGCCGCCGGATGGGTAGACATGCTCACCTCTGTGACAAGAACTAAACTTGCCAGGGCGCAGAGACATGTTTTGCTCGCCGTCACCAAGGCCTATCGTACGGTATCTACCGACGCGATCACTGTGATCGCCGGGACGATGCCGATAGACTTGGTGTTAGTGGAGCGCGCGTGTGCATACCAGATTAGAAGACAAATCAATATCGAAGTCGGAAATTGTCGAATAAGTCGAGCCGATTTGGCGGCTGGAGAAGTAACCGCTGCTCAGGCGAAAGCCTTGGTGCGAGCGGAACTTCTCAATATGTGGCAAACGAGATGGTCGTCATCGGAGAAAGGTAGGGTCACCTACCGCTACTTCTCTGATGTATCTGACCGTCTCAATGCAAGCTGGGTGATCTTGGATCACTACGTAGTACAATTCCTAAGCGGGCACGGAGATTTCCGAGCCAAGCTCAAGGAATTTGCTTTAGTACCGCACGAGAATTGCGACTGTGGCCAAGTGGAAACACCAAACCACGTCCTATTCGAGTGCCGGAGGTACCGAGACGCGCGAGAACTCCTGAGACAAGCGGCTGAAGAAGCTGGCCATCCGTGGCCGGTGACCGAAGCCGATCTTGTAACACAAGACCTATACAGGGAGTTCCGGACATATACGCGCTCGGTACTACTTACGAAAGCAGGGCGAAACCAAAACCGCCATTGAACGCAATACGCTACGTAACAGAACGAGAGAAGTCTGCGGACTCTCTCCAATAACCATGCTTGAAAATGTACTCGAACGGATGCTAGGTCATGTGCTTCGGCAATGACCTCCTCGGGCCGGGATACAAGCCCCGCTTGCTTCGGCAAGCGTTCCTGGATTGGGTTGGACTCGAGGTGGCAGCAGGTTTCGACGTCGTTAGCCTCCAAACGCATAACGACGCGTGAAAAGTAGATGCCCGAACATCAGGCAAAATGTAGTTGCTGGTATAGACCTTCGGTCTGAGGTACAGCAAAGTCCCCAAGTGGCAACGCGCTTGGACAGAATAACGGCTACACACTACATGTCCCTATCTACTACCCTCAGGGGCAGTGGTGTGGGTGGTACACGCCACTGTACGGGTAGCGAACCCGAGGAGCCTGAGCATCTATACCGTAAATCCCCTGTTGGTCGTCGCAACGACCCATTCGCAACTCCTCTCGGTCTTGCCTATGGTACGCGACGGCAGCGGAAACGGGGGGCTTGGCTTTACCGCCCGGCCCGCGAGAATGGCAACTCTTCAAACGGCCTCCGAATCCTAAGCTCTGCTTCGTGGTGATGGGATGAATGGTTGGGGGGGTAGCCCCAACCCCAAGCGAACAACACTGGGGTACCTGCCGACCCCCTGGTGATGGCATGCTCGGCCTCAGGGCACCGTGTGTCAGGCCTGTCCTGGAATGGCGGCTCTTCCCGGACAGTATCAAAACCGACCATTCTCGTGGGAATAACATGAAAAATTCCAAACTTAAACTAAAAAACAGAAACCATACGGATCCACAAACGGCAACGACTCTGGCAACGACCGATGACAAGAACAAATACATGAAAAACCCGAAACCTAAAAGACAAACGCTTTACGACAAAATCGCCGATAGCTCTACTGAAGGCAGCAGTAGTAGCGGCGATGAAAGCGAGGCTATGAGCGCAGCGGAACTCAGGTCCACTGAGAAGCGCTGCGCTAACACAGCTGAGGCCATGCTCACTCGCAAGAGGAAAATGGTCGAAGCTGAGAACAATGAGATTGACGTAACACTAAAGAAAATCACAACAGACACAACAAAGGACGAAACACTAATTACAACAATGGCACAAAACACATCTCCTAAAGAACAAGTTAAAGCACAAAGAACCGAACTAGAACATTTCCTGCTGAATGAGGCAAACAACCTCACGAAGTCGGAAATTAAAACTATAATGACGAAATGGGGGGTCATGGAGGGAATCCTCTATGACCTCATCCTAGAAAATGAGAAATTAAAAACCGCCAACGAGCACAAGAGCCCTCAGCTCTCGTACTCTCAGGTGGCGAGCCTAAGCCCTTGCAAGGGCCTGACCAACCCTGCAAGCGGCAAGAACGGTCCTGCACCAGCAGCGAAACCGACCCCAGCCAAAAGAACGGGCGAGATCATTTTGATCAAGCCCACGAAAGAGACAGACAAACGAACCAATGACGAGATAAAACAAACGATCACCAAGGAACTTACAGGTATCCGATCCAAGCTCCGCGTAAGAGGAATCAGGCAAATGCGCAACAAAGGAGTTATAATCGAGGTAGATAGCAAGAGGGACGTGGACCTCATAAAGGGAACCCCGCTCCAAAAAGCGGGACTCAGGGTTGAGGACCCCAAAAAACAATGCCCGTCTATAATTATATATGACGTGGAAAAAGAGAACGCTATGGAAGATCTCAAAGCGGAACTAATCCAAAAGAACTTCCAATACAAAACCGAGGCGCAATTAGAAACACTGGAGAAAGAAATAACCTTTAGGCATTCTTTTAAGGCGAAGGATGATAATAAGGTGAACTGGATCGTGGAAATCCCAGGTCCAGAGTTTAATGAATTGATCCATAAAGGCAAGATTTTCATGATGTGGTCGTCGTACCGCATCAGAGAGTATTTAAGCATCACACGATGCTTTAAATGCCATGGCTTCGGACATGTCGCAAAGAATTGTAACATGCCGGACCAACTATGCGAACTGTGTGGCTCCAAGGACCACCTGAAAGAGAAATGTAAGGAGACACCCAAGTGCATTAATTGCACTAGGGCAAAAAGAACCGAGACCAAACACACGGTTAAAGATAAAAACTGTCCCATATTTGTACGGTATGTGGACCTAGTTAAATCGAAAATAAATTGGCAATGATTCTGGCTCAAATAAACGCCCAAAGGTCGGCTGCAGCAGCAGCAAGTATACAAGACAGACTCCTAAAGGACAAAATAGACATGATTTGCCTCCAGGAACCTTACACGTACAAAAGTAAGGTAAAAGGGTACTCAACTAGAGTAACAACTATACAGCCGGAAACCGATACACCCTGGGTTGCGGCAGTGATTGCTAACAAAAACATTGAGGTGTTCCAGGTAAACCTGGATGAGTCACCGCACGTGATGACACTGCACGTCAGACTTGGACAACTTAATTTTTATATCATAAATGCATACTTCCAATATTCACTGGCGATAGATCCACTCCTAACAGTACTGCAAAACATCCTAGGCAAACTTAAGAATCATAAAGTCATCATGACAATAGACGCAAATGCTCACTCTATTCTCTGGCATTCTGGCCAAACA